>NC_062974.1:13887392-14191916 GCF_023078275.1 Leguminivora glycinivorella | reverse complement strand
GTTATATGTATAGATTAAGATCATAATATTATATTTAATGAAATATTCATAAGAGCTTGTAACTAGGCCTACATGAATAAAGATATTTTGAATTGAATTTTGAAAAAAAAGTTTATATTTATTTATTTATTTACTTACAGTATACAATTGTACCTTAACAGCTAAGGCCACAGCGGCACAAATTGTTATCGATAATACTTATACATCCAGTACACAAGTATATTTTACAAAATTATCTTAATTAATAGTGATACTACTTACAGGCGTCTCTCTCTCAATCACCTTCTTACATTCAATCATCAATCGTCCAATTGCACAAGCGAACAAATCACACTCCGGTGACTCCGGGTATGCTTCTAGCACGGAGTTGAGCAGTGCGTGCGCGCGCGCGACCGGCGCCTGCGCGTGCGCCCGTGTGCGCGTGGCGCCCTCCGCCAGCAGCGGATGGCGCCGCGCGCGAGTGTACTGGTTAGGCACAAATAAGCGCATGAAGGCTTCGACCAGATCCACGCTATCTATTGTGCTTCTAATAACCCCGATCGTAAATTTCGCCAGAGAGAGTAACCTCCGTAACTGAAGCGAGTCGTATCCCAGATGTCCCTGCAAAAACAACGTGGGGTACATATACGGATAGCACGTGTGTATTTTTTTGTATAATGCTCTGAGATACGCCTTTTGAACTTGTTCCAGCATGAGGATATATTTACTCTCATGCGGACTCCACACCACTGCGTTCGTTTCGAGTATACTACGCACGAGTGCCGCATATAACACGCGTGTGGCTTCCACTGTCAGAGGCGCGGAATTGCGCAGGACGAAGCCCAATCTTCTGTACGCAGTGTTGGTCACGGCCTGGACATGCTCACGAAACGTGATATTTGAGTCAAAAAGAACCCCTAAATCGCGTACCTGTTCCGAACGCGACACGTCAACGCCGCCTATGGTATAATTAAACATTTGTACTGTGCGAGCCCGGGTGAATGACATCATTTCGCATTTACTGGCATTAAAATAGAGCTTATTTTCAACACTCCAGCGATGGACTGCCTCTAAGTCCCGTTGCAGCTCTTCACAATCCCCCGCCTCCGAATCGGTTTAATCAGCTTTACATCATCCGCGAACATTAGTACTGTGCAGTGATGCACGTCATCCGGAAGATCATTTATCAGCAGCACGAAAAGAAAAGGCCCCAAGTTAGATCCTTGACTAATGCCAGATCTCGTGGGGTAACTTTCAGAAACGTACGGACCATACTTTACGTACTGCTTCCGACCGGATAGATAATTCGCGAAAAGATTTAGGAAGAAACAAAGAATTTTATTTCAATTTTAGATTTATTAAAAACATTCATAGACGCAATTTTAGCATTGGCATCAAATTGGCATTTGATTGGCATTACATTACTATATTTTGACGTGATAACGTCTAATAACTCGTTACTACGGGCAGCATGCACGAAAAAGATGACGTCATTGTCCCGTTTCCCAAGAGAGCGAAAGCGCCATCTATTGGCGCGCGTAGGAACTAAGCGGCTGATCGATGCGCTCGGTATGGTTGTAGCGTGTGGCCTGAGTAAAGCACCACAGCTGCGACAGATGGCGCGCCCGTGTTTATTATTTTTGAGTGTTTGTAATTTAAAAACATGAAAGATTGCATTAAAATAAGCATCTTTTATAGAATGAAGTTGTTTGAAAAACCTACTTATTTTTATTTAGGAGTTAGAGCAGTACGAAGTTGCGAATTTTCCCATAGTATTTACTAAGGCGCCAGAGACTTAATAAATTTACGATGATTTTTTTTACCAATATAACCTATGTTAATATTGATAAATCATATAGAACACGTTTAAATAAGGATGTTTTGTTATATAAACTTTTTCTTCTCCATTAATATTTACTGAGATATTAGGATTCTAAGATTAGTAAATGGCACTAGCACTTTAATAAAATTAACGCGTGTCTCGCAAACGGTCTAGGATACAAAATTACGACTTTTATATAGGTATAGGTTAGGTTCGGTAGGTATCTTCAAACGGCCGAAGGCTCCTATTCTGTGCAGTTTCTGTAATAAGCGGGGCTCCGTCGATATCGCTTTCTGTCTCTGGCGCCTTAGTAATGCTACGGGAAAATTTTGCAACTTTGCACCACTCTAACTCCTAAATTAGTAGGTTTTAAAAAAAACTTTAATTTATAAAAAATGCTTATTTTAATGCATTCTTTCTAATAAGAACAAAACACTATGCTAGAAAGAGTGCAGAGGAAGTTCTGTAGGCACATTTACAAACGACTGTACGGATATTACCCATATATGCAGGGCCGGATTAAGGGTAGAGCGAGTGGAGCGGCCGCTCTAGGCGCCACAATGGTAAGGGGGCGCCAAAATCGAGAATGTGGAAAAATCTATACAAAAAAATTATACGTTGCGTGGGCGCGCACAAATCACACAATGGTGAGAGGAGTCGGGAATGAATCCACTATTGAAAATCTAGATTTGTAATTCAGATTAAGTGGAAAGTTGCACCACATTGCCAACATATACCAACATTCATAAGGGCGCTGTTGCTAGGGCGCCGTAAAAGGAGGATTCTAGCCCTTGACTTGACGAACCACATTGTTGTGCGGCGAACGACAAAGTTACGGAGTTCCTCATAAAGCCAAAGGCGCAAAACGTTTCAGAGAGGCGCAATTTTGTGAGTCACAGCAGATGGTGGAGCGAACTTCAATCAAAGCACTAAGATCACTTGGCAAAATAACGAAATGGGCATTTCGACGGTGACGATCGAGTCCACAGTTAATCTCTTAATTAACTCTTAGTACTTATTATAAAAATAATAGTGATGGCGAAATATAAGGCCTAAAAGTCGGGAACATAAGCGCCCTGTGAAGTCAAAATACCCCAAAATATGTCAAAGGCCGCAGCTCTGCAGAACATAATAGCTTGAAAGTTCGCGGATTCCCCGCTGGCGGGTTCAGACTTAATAAATCGAGTAAAAAAAAATCGCGCTCGCTTCGCTCGCGCTTACTATCAACATGTTCTCTTTTAGTTACTCATGAAAAAATCCGAATCTGTTTTCCTGACTTAACCACTATAGTGCTCCATTTTGTTTGTTATTTTATGTATTTCAGCAATTCCCGAAAAGTTTGTACATTTGGATCACGTCTTCAAACATCGATCTTCGAACATGATCCACTAGGTTTCCCAAAATGTCCCAAGCAGTTTGTATGAAACTTTCCTTTTTTGTTACCGAAAATGTATAGAAATCTGGTAACAAAAAAGGAAGGTTTCATACAAACTACCTGGGACATTTTGGGAAACCTAGTGGATCTTGCTCAGAATCATGGACTCTATCAGCCTACCAATTTTTATCAAAATCGGAGACGTGATCCAAATGTACAAACTTTTCGGGAATTACTCATTTACATGATATCCACGTTCAGCCACACGTAACTATACTAGGGTGCGACTACGAATGTCCGAAACCTACGAAATCCATAAATTCTGTATTACGTTAATCTTCAAATTACGGCATTACTATGAAAAAAACTTCGCGCTCGCTACGCTCGCGATTAATTTTCCTACGTAGTGAAACCTTACCAAGGGGCGCCGAAACTCAAACTCGCTCTACCCTGATCGAGTGCACGGGCCGGCGCTGCATATATGTATCCATCTCTATTCGTAACAGGAATGGTTGGTCTTCAAACTCTAGAAACCAGACGGAAACTCATATATATTATACTACTCTTTGCGGAAACTGCTGCATATTATGCATTACCGCCAACTGTTTCACCATAGAGTAGATGACGCATCCGTGCTTGAGAGAATGGGGCTGCAAGTGCCAAGAGCGAATGTGGTGGTTGGCATGCCGGGCGCGGTGCCGGCGCGGCGGCGGCGGCGCCTGTTCGCGGCGGCCGGCGCACCGCTCGAGCCCGAGCTGCTCTTAACCGCATCATGTTGGAGACAGACGATATTGACATATTTGCTGATAGTATTGGTGTGTTTTGCACTCCTTAGGTGATTAATGTAATAACCATAGTTTAACTTTTAAGTGTGTTTGCTTTTATTTATGTCAATTTAACATGTACATAATTATATTACCACATAAGTGCTTTGGTGAAATACTGTTAACTTTTGTGTATTTTTAATAAATAAATAAAAAAACGTGAAAAAAGTCCCAGAATCGGGCCCCTTTTGCTATACTCTGACCGCCCCTGTCTATACTACTGTAATGTTTGACGTTATCACGTTAACCTCTTACCTACATTCTTCCTTTGGAAAGGACATAAGAAATCAAAAAATATTGCGGAGAATTTTTCAATGGTAACCCTAATGTGTTCCTTGTAACTCGTTATACAGCTGTCAAAGTTCACAGATAAAAATAAAAATGTCAACGTCAATCTGTCATTATTTAAAAATGGCGGCGGCGAGTGTACGGTCCGCCCTGCGCCCGCGCAAAGGTAAGTTTAATCGTCATTAATCTCGTGTTTTCTTAGCAATTATCCTATGAAACGTGTAATTTATCAATAATTAGTGCATATATTTACGTATTACACAGTTAGTTTCTTGAACTATTCAAAATCTTTCGTTGCACCATGTCGGAAGGTTTTATGTCCTTTGCAGAGTACAAATGTAGGTGATTAAGTTTAAGAAATTTTGCCTACATGTGTACTTTGTAAAGGACATAAATAAACGAAGATGTATTTTTCATTTATATTGTACGTTGTTTTCAGCCTTAGCAGACATAGAGATAGAAGACGTCCTAAATGACTCGGAATTTGATTACTCGGGAAATGATTCAGACGACGACCCTATGTTTCTTCCATCAGAAATTGCAAAACATGCCAGTATCGAGTCTGAGTCAAGCAGCAGTTCGGATGAAGAAGAAAATGTACCCGATCCTCCTGTTACACCACCTTTATCATATTCTGATGTATCAGAGTTAGCAACTACAAGTTCTTCTTCAAGGGGACTAGCCAGATCTTCATCAAGAGCACGCAGCCGCGGGAGAGGTAGAAACAGAGGAAGAGGCCGAGGACGAGGTAGGGACAGCAATGCACAAGCGCAATCACCGCCTTCCCTTCAGACAAGGGCTTCTGCTTCCAGTGTTCAGGATAATTGGTCGAAAGAATATTTTCAGCCTGAAATAAGACCACTGACACAACCGGCATATAAGCAGATAGATTATTCAGATTATGAATGGTAGGTACCAATTTTACGAACAATACATTGACGCCGATATTCTGTTTCAAATAATTGATGCTACTAATAGAACTCACATTTTGAACACTGGAAAGTCACTTGGACTTAGTCTAAGAGAGTTAAACGTGTTTATTGGAATAACTCAAGTCATGTCAGCTCTCCAGTATCCACAAATTGATATGTATTGGTCAGAAAAATGGAGAGTTCCCATAATAGCTCAAGCCATGACTCGCAACCGATTTTTTTTCATTAGAAAACGCCTCAAATGCGTTTACGATAATGAAGTAACTCTTGAACAGAAGAAGGATAGGATTTGGAAAATCAAGCCGTTGTTTGATCGCATACTAAGAGCATGCTACGAACAAGATCGTCCTCAGGAGGAAGACCGCTTTTCTGACTACGAAGAACTGGAGCCAAAGCATAAAAAGCGTAGGATATTAATTAAGCCAGTTTCCTACCCAAGAAATTCGATTGAAAAAAGCTACTCATCTGCCAAGTTTATAACACGGAAAACCAGCATCGTTGCCGCAAGCCCGGCTGTGAGAAAAAGACAACGGTATTTTGTCAGAAATGCGAGATATTTTTATGTTTCATGCCAAACAAAAACTGCTTTTCTGATTTTCATGAAGCTGATAATTAGACTAAACATGAAACTGCTGATCTCATTGTTGATTATTAATAGTATTGACTATTCTAGTATTTTTTTTAGGTCTAGTATGATGACTGAGAGTACAAATTAAGATATAACAGAAGAAAAAGTATGTTTTTGTTTTTACATTTCAAAGAAATGTGCTTTATGTTTATTGTTTTTTTTTTAAATAAAAATTGATTATTTCTATATATTTTTGTATTCTTTTCCTCGAGAAACCCCATATTTTACGCATTTAATAGCTATCTTAGCGTTATGTCCTTTCCAAAGGACAACTTAATTGGGCACTGATGTCCTTTGTAAAGGACGTAAGGAAAAACTGGTTGGGAAAGCGTAGGATTTTTTTCCATATTTTTCCAATACATATCTAACCTTAAGCAACATTATGTGAAAGTTTCAAAAATATACTATAAAAAAAGTACCTCTGGTAGGCAGGAGGTTAAACTACCGTCCGTAAACCGACTTTACAGACAACCAATTTTTTTTACATTGGTAATGTCATCTTTAAACTGTCAAACGAATAAAAAAAAAGAAAGTTAGTGGAACAATACTGAAATCGCGCTTCCAAACAATAAAAGGAAATCAAAGCATCTCTATGCGTATTTGATAATTTTAAATAAAACTTAACCGTGAATTAGTCAGTGAAACTACAGCGAAATAAAGAGAGTTTCGAATAACGAACAAATTGTGATAGCATCAGCGTCGTGTCAAGTCAACCGTCAAATGCGGTCGTTATATATTTTGTACCTATACATTTTGTGGCGGCATGTTAATGTTATGCTGTAGGTAAAAACAGCCATGGCGCCGTTGGAAGCAATGTTTACTTGGATCACGTGAAATTGGCGCGGAAATGCAGTTAAACATTTCTTCGTTTTAAGTTTGCATCAACATGGATACGCTTTCTGATATGATGGAGCCCGCCACCCCAGTGCTATCTTGCGATGGTGTCAACTATTGCAGAACTGAAGACAGTGGATATCATACTTTTACTCCTGGCTCCATCGACTGTTCAGAATTGTCTTCTGAGAATATAGATCCAGTTATTGTTCAAGCATCTGTAGGTGAAGGTAAAGGAAATCATCACAGATTTTATAACAATACTCCTGAACCATGCTATGATTTGACTAATTTCTCGGATAACAATGAAAACTACCCAGAAAGGATTAAGAGAAGAGGTGTGAAAAGGCCATATCAAAATGATACCGAGGCCAATGACAGCTTTGGATCAATTCCAACTCCAACAAGTATAATAGCTGGTCAAATACAGAAGTTAAAAGTAAATGAATCTGGAAACTACAGCGGTAACTATTCAATCTCACCAATCAGTTCTAACTACACTGATGCCAGTAGTCTCTACAACTTCAATGCATGTTCATGGTCATTCCCATCTACACCCATAAAGAAAGTATGCAAAAGCAGTTGCAAATTGAACAGGATAAGATCTAATCACAAATCAAGTCCATTGAGGCCATTAAATATCAACACCCAGCAACCTAAAAAGTTTGCTAGACAACTTGATTTTGAAACTCACTCTTTGGCTTGTGAGCCCCAGAGCCTGATATTGATCAATATCCCACCTCCAAGCTCTCCTGCTCCAGTACTCTATAAACCCAATCAGAGGATTGATATCATCAAGCTCTTGAGCGACAGAATCTGCTCCATACCAGTTATTGATACTATATTGAGCTTTATGTCACCAGCAGACATTTTTAACTTCTCTTTGGTCAGCCCTACGTGGTCCCGGGTATGTGGAGATTCATGCGCAGGCAGAGAAAAGTTAAAGACATATTTGAGATTGTCTAAAGAAAACCAAGAGAACAAAAGGAGTAGCCCTAAGCTCAACATTACTGATATCAGAAGGAAGCTTAGGGATATACACAATATTGAACACCTGCAAACTACACCAAGCTCTCCAAGAAGTCCTCCAACTTCACCTCGATCCATGAGGTTCAAGACATTTGCTCGGGTAAGATATCAAACTTTATTGATCAACAAACTGTAGACTGGTTACCTATCTGTTTTAGGTATATAATGTATTTATTTAAATTACTGAGCATAAACCATGTAACTTTAATCTCATAAGAACAAAAATATTGAAAATGATGACAGGTGAATTATAAGTGTTACAAATTGCACTTTTGGTTTATTCCAGTGAGATATATGTATTTGAGATCTTTTAAGATCACTAATGGTAATTTTTTTGTTTTCCTAGAACCTATTTTAGTTTACATGTTTTACTTACTACACTGTGCTGGCTTAGCAATCCAAATTAGATTTTGGCTTTTGACACTGACTATGCCATTCTCTCCCGTCCTGTGTATTCTGATGCTACTTAATAATATGAAGGTCTTTCAAGGCCTCATATATACATTTTAGATTATTGTACTTATCTAAGATTTTATTCATATGTCCCTATTCGTCATTCCTAGTGTCTATACAGATCAAACATTACTTTGACATGAATGACCTATTCTATTTGTGTTTGCAGTCAGCATCTTTGGATGTGTGCATTCAACTGGCCTGTGTGCGGTGTCAGCAACCAGCTAAGGTGACAAAAGATCCTTCCGGTGAGATTTGGGCATCATGCACACGTGCTACCTGCGCATACCAGTTCTGCAAGCTTTGCTCCTGTGATCGCCACCCAGGTAAGAGCTGTATTCGTTTTGACCTTGAAGGACCCAGCCCATCTAAAAGGAAAAAGAAAACTTGTGCTGCTGGATCTAGGCAAAGTAAGACCAATCTGCGCAGGCTTCTCATCAAATGAGACATGATTAAACTTAGTTTATAATGTGTGCTACTTAAAGTTGCTAGTTTCTATGTAAATGTAAGAAGCTGGATGTGTAGGGGTCCAATTCGTTTATAATATGTGTTGAGATTATTTTTTCAAAAAATCCCAGTGTTAGGTGGTGTGCCATTTTTTACAACTTTTTATTCAAATTAACTTTGTTTATAATGTGTTTGGTTATTTTTAAAGATAAGAAAGAAAATTAGATATAATTTTGTGTGCGTAATTTGAAGTATAAACTATTAAACATTCTTTTAATGAGCCCTACATTCCATAATGACATTTTAATTTTAAATTTCAAGTATAAGGAATAACTCTGGAAGTTAAACGATAGACTGAAATATTAATGCCATGTTAAAGTAGGTTTTAATTTAGAAATAATATTTTGACTCGTTTGCCTGTAAAAGGAGATGTGCCTGTGTTGTGCCTATTAACAATAAGCTAATTTCTGTACCTACAAGTAAATGGCAATTCCATTTACTCAAAATGCCATAACATTCGTGCTGATGGCTAATATGCTACAGTAAATGGAAACAGTGTATGATTTTATTGAATATTGAACAACTGATTTTTTGTTCTATTTTATGATCTTGACATATCAAATTTGTTTACTAGTTTTAGTAAAATCAAACATTCTGGTTATACAATTCACTACTAAGTAGGTATGCCGAATCCGTGGACTTTTTTTTTTTTTATTATAAATGGGCTTACTCTTGACCACAGACTAGCCAAAGGCAAAGACGTGGCCTACGATGGAGTGAGCTCGCCCAGAAGATGCCTGTTCACTCTTGATTTGAAGGTTGCCGGGTTAACAACAAAAAATAATAACAAAAAAGAATTTTAGATGTAAACCACTCCATAATATTCAGAACTTATCCTGCAAACTTAATGGTCCTTCATAAATAATATAGGGTATAGTTAAAATATTAACATCGAATCTAATAGTGCCATATCTTTGCGGTGTAATGTCTGAAGTACCTAACTTTTACACTTAAATAAATAGTTTTGGTGATCTCCATATAATAGGCAATACACCAGTGATGTTTTAAATTAATCATTCTGTATAAGTGTATATTAACTTTTTAAATATCAGGTGCACAACATAAAATAATCTAACAATGTAAGGAGGACGCATTTACTCACAAAAACAAGACTGTTCATATTACATCACTACTTTTTAACTTTCACTCGAATTACATGGACAAAATGGCATTTTTGTGTACAGTGCGATTAAAATCAGTTAACGATTTGGCTTTTACCCTTCGGCTTCGGCTCTTATCGAGAGTTAACTGATGTTGATAGTACTGTAATAGGTTACATTTTAATTATTTTTAATTCGGTTTTATTGCATTTTATCACATAGATTATTTGAGTAATATTAGGGATTGTTACACTAAATCCTAATAACTATCAAATAAGTATCTAGTCCTATACATTATTAAAATAGTGGTTTGTTCGTAATATTTAAATAAATAGTATTACATCAAAAGTCAACTTATGTGCTTGTAATACTTGATTTTAGTAATAACTATGTTGTGCTGGCATACTTTTAATTACCTGCACGGGAAGCATGGTCGCGCGATAGACGATAAAATATTATCGTCTATCGCGCGACCATGCTTCCCGTGCTGAAGTGAATTATCATACTTACAATTAAATATTTTAATAAACAGGATGTATTGTATTACTGGATGAGTGAAGACAACTACCTGATTAAATAGACAAAAATAACCTTTTTCCCGCAGCATGTACGTTTTTCTCCAAAATCTGTAAACGCCAACCTTAATAAGGTAATTTAAAATCGACGCAAGGTCTTCTAAGATAGTTTTCGCGTAGCAGCACGCGATCTGGTAGCTGCCCTCACTGACCCAATAAAATGCATTCTATTCTATATACTTCATCATTAAGATTTTATCAAATGGAAACAAGATTTTCCAGTTTAGGTAATTAAAAATATTAACAAATATTGAATGTAAGTTACTTGATTTCTGTTGAACAAAAAAAAGTGTCATTTTCCATTTTATACACAATGTTATTATTAATTTCAAGTATTTCAAGTACTATTGCATAAGCCTTTTTCCATAATTATACGTAATGGTATTGACTGGTACATACCTCATTTTAATTATAATTATATTTTGATTTTAATTGTATTTGATAGCATTCAGTAATTAGTTATCGCTACTAAGTTACGTATTTAATGCTCTTAATTTTATTGTCACAAAACATCGAATTACTCAATGTCGTAATGTAGAATTATCAATTTTGGTTATGCAAAAATTGCTATGGGCACAATTGTGTTTAGACACATTTTAAATAATTTTAAAGACTCATTTGATTTAAATGTAAATACATGATTATTATAATTCGGGACGCTTCGAAAGCTCTCTATTTCTGTGAATTGAAGTTTTAAAGATAAATAAAACCTGATAAAATTTTGTTTTTAATTTATGTTAACCAAGATAGCCCTCTTCATGTTACCCGCATTAAAAAAAATGCCAAAGTTAATAGTTTAAAATGTCCAACAAAAATGTCTTAATAGATTATAAAATACTTATCATTCTTATCAACTCATCACATAGTACAGCAGTAAATTATGGCGGGAGTAGGTAAATCTATTTAATGAAGGACAGATATATTTCAAATCATTTAATTAAAAATTTACAGATTTGTAGGTATTTACAATATAACATTACTTAAATTATTATTAACATCAAATTATCACTAAGTCTATACAACATTCAGTATTTAGTACAATTGGAGACCACCATAGAGTCAATCGGAGTAAGTTATAAAATTAAATCCAAGTCGCAAATGTATTAGGAACTGGAAATATCCATACAATTGAAGCTTGAAGTCATCAATATTACTTAGAATAAAAAGCGATAAGGGAAACAGTTGGAATAATGTCTTGCGTAATCAGTAAGATTGTTCGATGTGAATCAGTTCCCTGTAATAATTGAAGTGACTACAGCAGCTTATTTAACTACCGAGCTTCCGGCGCTGATCAAACTTCCGCAGTTTCCGCTTGACACTTCTCAGCCGAGACCCATCACGAACTTTGGTATCGAGTATGCCACTTGAGGTATTTGCATTATCATTGACATCCTGAAATGGTGGTAATATAATATTAAATTACTTAGATATAGGTGTGTATAGATATAAGTGTCATTCACGATGACGCACAAATTTGTCAAATCTAAGGTCTTAGGGTCCATCAAATACGGCCTGCGAACTTGCTTACGAGTTTACATTGCTATTGAGATTGCATACAATTCAGCACACCAATCAGTTCAATGAATGGGTTCTTACCGAATAAAACATAATCGGTAAAAGCGGATAGAAAGAAGCCTTATGTCTGCGACCTTATTTTAGAGCGGAAAAGACTTCGTCGCGTCAGATGGCGTCCGCTACTTCGCTCTTGTTGCGCAGCCTTTTACTTTTGTATGGACTTCTACAGACACTGCTGAATTTTAGGGAAGCCGTTGGGAATCGAGTTGTATCGACGCTACGCCACTGATAGGCTAAAGGTACGTGCAAGAATGATGCACGTTGAGGATTTTTTATACCACCTATTTGATTTTCAATGTTCATCCTGTTGTTTTACCAGCCAGCGTATTATGCTTCCAATTTTATCCTTTATTATCCAGGTGGATAAGACATCTGTCACTCTCGCAGTGACATGCTTGCCAAAGCGTGACGGATACTTTATCCACATAGATAAGTGATAAAATTGGAAGCATAATACGCCGACTGGCCGGAAAAAAATGGAAATTATAAATCTAGGTATATTTGGCCGCAGGAAACCAATTCCAAGCAGCGAACTGTACGCTCTATCGTCATTCGCTTAAGTAGATACTTAATCTTATGATTCTTCAGTATCCATTCGTTTCAACCACGATATTTATACTTATCTTGCGCATCCTTATCACAATCCTTAGGTAAATAGTTTATCGTTAAATTGTACCCACCTTTTTTGCTTTGGTTATTTCCACCACCTTAAACTTGCTGTACACTAGGTCTGTACAAAAAGAAATGAACAATAATATTTACAGTGAATTGTATATTATAAGCTGTGTAGGCACTAGGCACTTAAAACAGTACTGGCCAAAAATATTTCTGTGATTTTATTTTATTGATAGTCTTATAGATTTAATTACCTTCACAGTCATGTCATTGTCATGATGAAAATATATGACTATCTGACACATACAATTTATTGGCGGATACTGTTTATGCGGAAATAGAAGAACCATCACCATTCCAAACCGAATTAACCAGTACGGGTCAGTGTCAGACCACGCACAATTAAGGGTTCTGTATGTAGCATTCCAAATCCAATTATCCAAGTTTATTTATAATTATGACACACGGACGGACAGGACTTGTAGTAAACTTACGAACTGCCTGCTGTAAGTTTTTTTTTCTTAAGAGCTGAAATGTTACTATTACCTGTAAGTAAGGCTATTTTTCGGAAGTAGGTGATGTCTTTACGTTTAGTGATCGGTAAAGTAAACTTTAGCAAATTTCATGTCAGAGTTGCAGAGTTAAAACAATATTGTGTACTTAATTCAGGGGAATTTATTAACTAATGTTAAAAATCTTAAAATTAACTCTGTTTCAAATTGTTACTTTACCTACTGTAACTCGACTGCCATGAAATTTCCTACCAGTTCCCGATTACTACTTAATACTTATGCTATATTCCGTTATCACCTACGTGCAGAAGTTAAGATAGAGTGTTTGTTCTCTTCAAGTTGCTAATGAACAACTTTGGCAACTAATATTAGAAACTTGAGTGAGTTGAATTGGATGAAAGCTTTATTTCCAACTTTTAGACATTAAACTTGATGGGTATAGTGCATTCGAGGACAGTGAATCTAAAGATTTGTTTGAGGCAGCAGGCCTCTGTGCAGTGCATATGCATGGTGTTTACACAGGTAATACATGTTGTTACCTTGACATATCATTCCGTTATTTAGTCGAAAAGCACAAATTACAAAGCATCCAATATTACTTTGATTAAGCTTTCTATAGCTTTGAAACTGAAAAGTGATATAATAATATATACATACATGATTTATTTAAGAACGTGAGGATAGTTAGACGGACAGGCAAATATTTAAATAAATAGGTAAGCTAGGTATTAGGGTACCTACAAAAGTATTGACAGATTAAAATTATATTAGAATTTTGCGTGTTGCATTGAACGTGCTCTTAAAATATTGAGTGCATTCTTAACATACCTTCATTGTTAACTAAAAGTGTATAAAGTGCACTGCGGCAATTTCGACTGGGGGTAAATTTCAACTACTTTATCGATTTTTTTCCACATTTTATACTCTTGACTAAAGTGCCATAATGATTCCACTGAAGCACTGAACAGTTGAATACGCGTGACCAGTGGATACATGTCGCACTCCAGTTAATAGTTTAGAATGTGGAAAATATTTAAGTTTGTTCCCCAGTCCCCCCAGTCGAAATAGTCCCGGTGCACCTTACAGCAGATTGTGAGATCGAGAACAGTTTCTAAAGTAATTTATAGGCAAGCTTATGGTATAAACTTGCCTTTAGTTTAGTAGTGACTATGATACACCTTCCACATTTTATATGTAGGTAGGTAATGTGAAATATTATACACTGCAGAATCGCTGTCCTGTATCGAAAACTGCTGAGGTGAGCTAAATACTTACGAGACTGAGAGTCCGTTATAGAACCATGCCCGCCACGTCTGTGGCGCCGGCGCAGATCCGTCGATGCGCGCCTCGATGTGCCCACAGAGCGCACGGCGGTCGTGCGAGCGGCCTGAACGCGCATCGCACACCAGCCGCTTGCGGCATTCGCCGTCGCAAGTTCCTCGGCGGGGACTGTTCTTCCAGTAATGTCTGGAAGTATAATTAATTGTAGAAATCCTACAGCCACAAGCGGAGTGGAGACAAGCACAGTTTTCTACAGACTCCCCTCCGCCCTGAGCAAGTGAGCATATCATATGGAGGCGTTTTATTGAGAGAGAACTGAAGGTAGTTCCAATTAGCTGGAAGATGAAAGGAAGCCAAGGACGTTGCAACGGATTGGAAGCGTTGTGAGAACTCATGAAGGTTCTCAGGAAGGTGTAGTTGCAGGAATGAATAAAAAGGAACCGTTTCTGCGGTGACTTGCTTGGAAGACTTCAGTTGAAGGGTGTAGAAACTATCATATAGTATGCAGTCGTCCTATCCAAGAGTATTTATGGCTCTGCTCTCGTGTTGACAAATAAACTTAAACTAAAATTACTTGTAATATAAATTGAAGACGTCTTCTTTGGCTGTCATATCGTCAATGAATTTGTCCCAGTCCTGCGGCCGCAGGGCGTTCATTGTGTACGACGACCGCGCGGAGTACAGCTTGTACCATATCGGATAACCAAACAAATTGGCCTCCTTCAAGTTCATTATCCATGTCTCATGATCCACCACTAACTGTAAAATTCAATATAATTCAATTAGACCTAAAATCGTCAATAGCCATTAATTTTCAATATTTTTGATGTGTAGATATGTCTGTTGCTACGAATATTTATTTGGACAGTTTACATACGTATACGTACCCGAGTAGTTGCATCATGATCTCCATCAACATAATATATTCGATATCCAAGATTTAAATCATAGTAAGGCGAGACAGACGGTCCCACGTAGGCTATACTAGTTGCTCTTCCTGTAAACAAAATTAAGTAATGTAAATGTTTACTACTTATTCAAGTATAATACGTCATATACCTAAGTACATACTCGTATGTATAATTAACTACATAGATAACTGTGACGACTTACGAAATCCTCATTTACAATCCGAAAAGTGATTAAACCTGCCAGTTTGCAACCCACTGACATGAGAAGATAAACGTCAGGTACTTAGATGCAAGAAGCATATTTTTAATATTTACCTAAATCGTTTGGATCGTAGAACACTTCAAATTCATCAAAATGCGTGTGTCCGAAGAATTGTGCAGTAATTGTGGACTCGTAACGGTTGATGATGGCGTAGTAGTTTCTGCTCCACACTTTTAGACAGTCAGAGTGACCGGGCGGTATGTGACCGATTATGTGAACTTTCTCCCCGCTGAACTCTGCTGACTGCAACTCGTAAATCAGCCACTGAAGCTCGGTCGCCGGGTCGGTGCTGTTCAGTAACAGCCACCTGAAATTATTTTTCTAAATTAAAACAAGATACCTCTATTGATGACCTAGATTTAAAGACTGTATCGTTAAGTATGAAGACAACTTTGAGTAGCCGTATTTATTTGCTATTAGATTTTTTTCTTATAACAAGACATGGGCTTAATAAGGCACATAATAAGGTACACATTTTGTCCTAGAAGCTCGACTTAAAGCATATGGTTTAGACAGTATTGACTTAATCCTCCCGAGTAACAATTACGATTCCGGACAAATGCTACTAGAAAATTCACAAAGTGCGTAAAAGACGATACGATTGCGAAAAAAAATTGTACGGTGCGAACGAAAAAAATTGTACAACGACACATGATCCACAAAGCAGAATATCTGGACATAGTCTAGCCACTGTTATTTTAAAAAAATAAAGTTCAGGATCTGTGTATGGCGGCCATTTAGAGAATGTGGCATGGTGCTTACTCTAACTCCGACTTTGATGTCGAATTTGACTATCATACACTGTTTATATTGATCTGGTTTAGGCACTGTTCAAACACCATGAATGTCAATTAGACTTTGGCCTATGGCTAATTTTTTTATCTGTTTCTCTCATCCTGCTCGCATCAAAAATTTACGGCAATCCGGAACGTTGCTCAAAATTGCGTTTTATTAATTTATATAAATTCACCGCATTTATTCTACAAGGACCCAATTGGAAAACCATGAAGAGGACTCATAAAGAATATATTTTGGCAGCATATTAACCTTTGTTTGTTGAAATCGTACAAAGAGTCATTGAAATATTCTCAAATTAAGCCAGATAGGGGTTGTCCGAAATTTATTTGCTAGACCTTAATGAAAGTACCATAAAGTCCCTAAAATAAAAAAAATATCAGACCTTCTTATATCAAATAGTGCTTACCAATACCTTCAGATCATACTCTCGGAACATAATAATACAAAATTATGCACATGTCAACATTTAGACGAGGTTTGTTTTGTCCTTATACTTAACGATACAGTCCTTACATACCTCAATATAAGTTTGCGAAGTAAGAAGCACAGCAAATGATTTGAAACCACTAATAGTTATTTGTTATACAAGGGGGCAAAGTTGTATTTTAACGCCGAGTGTGGAATTGAAAAACGAGCAAGTGAAAGGATTCTATAGTTGAACCACGAGCGAAGCGAGTGGTTCGAGAATAGAATCCTGAACTTGCGAGTTTTTTAACACACGAGAAGTAAAATACATTTGCACCCGAGTGTAACACAAAACTTTTCCCCTCACTATAGCGAGGAAACTACAACGCAAAGAAATGCGTTTATCACTGCTTCCAGTAGTTCCACAGGTGGTAAATCATCTTTATTACTAGATTCACCTACTTTTATCAATTTTAAAGCAGTTAATTTGACTTTATTCAAGGTCAAATTACTTTACCCACTAGTGGATAAAATGCGTTTTTACCCGCTGGTATTAAAGGACAAAACACGTGTTTCCGAGCTAGTGGGGGGAAAAGATCTTTATGATACAATCTGTAGGAGTGTGTATTCTGACTGACTACGGATTAGATAAGGCAATTAATTAGCAGTGGAATCAAAGGGAAGAGGAAATTTTGCAACTGTTGCAAGCGGCGGAGCTGACGTGTCTAATTTAACACCAAAGAGCATCAATTTAGCCATCATGTCATCATTGCATGGGAATGCCGGAGTTACACAAGCAAAGTTGCTAAGTGGTGTTCATAATGGTTTCTGATGTTCTGAATGTTCTTGTTAAGAGGTTAACGACTCCACTTTGCCAGCTAAGCTACCGTCGCCACCGCTACCCGCTAGGTGCTACTTCTGCTTACGGAATGTACGTTTGAATCTAGAGATTTTTATGGCCGTTAAGATGTCGCTGATTACTTAGCACGATTCGTACATATATCACGGACAAAACGTATTCTAATTATCTTGAAAAATGCATACCAGTTTTTATTGTTGCAATAGTTCATGTTGAGCGATATGATGCGAAAGCCAGGGCGCACCAGTACCGAGTAGAAGGCCCCTCGTCGCACCGTATGGGACACCCCGGCTGGCAGCCACCGTCGCCACTGGGCATCCAGTTCGTTGTACAGCCACGCTATGTTGGACTCCGGTGACGATATGTATGGCGGTGGGAAACTGGAAACAATAGATATGTGATTTGAAAAACGGAACACGGCACGGTTACCTACTTACATAATATGATCATGGCGACAGCTCTGATATTTGCAACGTGTAGGTTTCGCATGAAGTATATAAAATAATTCTACGTAGGTATTGCCCCTAGATCTTTAATAGACTTACTCGTCAATGATTTCTTATTATCCTCTATTTAACATGATTATGTTACTGTTCCGGTTACTAACGTACTTTGCGTACCTATACCTACCTATATTCTGCATTTTTTTTAAATTACCTAAATTAGTACAAAGTCGCTGTCAATCAGGGTTCGAGGATATATATCAAGATATATATCCAACTGGGTTCGACGATATATATCAATGGATAAAATATCCAATATATCTTTATATCTTTTTTAAAAATATTGTAATATAAAAATGGTTCTCGAAAATGTAATAACAAGGTTAAAAATATACTTTTTTTTGTGTTTGTTACTGTTTTTCTACAAAATGGTAAGTGTTTCCTTATCTAAAGTAATATTCATAAATAATGCAACAAAATAATAATATGCCATCCATACAAAATTGATATATATCAAAGTTGTTATATATCCGATATTTTGATATTTATTATAGATATTTTCGAACCTTGCCGTCAATAGAAATTGCGAACAATGTAAACAGAATGGTTGAAATATCCATATTCCAACACTCTTTTATTGTTTTAATGGTCTAGGATCATGTGTGATATGATTTGACTGAATAACACATTTTTAAGCCAGTCTTTGATTAGTCAGAATGGAAATTAAATAAAGGCATTTTGAATACAAGGTTTGTTTACATTGTTCGCAAATTCTGTTGCCGGCGACTTATAATTGGTAGTTGGTACCTTGTAGGTTCTGCTGGGCCTTTCGAATTTATTTGTGAGCAGAAATTAGCATAAACTACCTATCGAAACTGTGCCAGAACATCCAACCTGTTTTTATATGAAAGCCAATTTAAAAATATCAACCTTAATCAAGAACATACGAGCGGGCGTGATCGCACTGATTGATACGACCTCGAGCATTACAGCAACACAACGGAACGAGTAATGAACCTGTATCCATAATTGTATCCATTTTATCCGTACCTGTTAACTGGAGATGACTCGTGGTTACCAAGAGCGGGGAAGATAGGAACACCCGGAAACATATCCGACATCTGGGCCACTGTCTCCTGCAGGACTTTGAGGTTTTCTTCCTTCGTCTGGTTCCAAACGTCGTGAGGAGGCAGGTCACCAGTCCATAGAATATAGTCGATATCCTGGAAACACCAGAAGAAAATGGTTGAAATAAAGTATGATCGGAACATGGTGAAAGACTAAATTTACACTTTGGGAAATTTAGGATAATAATTATAATAAGGCTACTCCAAGAAGGAGCTCTGCATAAGAGTAAGCACTTGTTTGTCAATGATTACAATTTAAGAATAAATAGTGGAAAAAGAGTCCAATCGGAAAAGTCGGAAACCGGCCTTGTAGACTAACCCCCGGATTCATAAACGTTCCCTAAAGTTATCAAGCCGATAAAGTTCGTTTGTCCCTTTCCGACGTGTTGGTGCGACAGAAAGGGACAAACGAACTTTATCGGCTTGATAACTTTAGCGAACGTTTATGAATAAGAGTAGTAGGGTACCCCCGTTACCAGCCCGGGTCTGGGGCCTGCTCCCAGGACCCCACCACCGCCCATCCATGGTCTTACTGAACCTAAAAAAAAAAAAAAAAAAAAAAAAAAAACTAATAGCCCCCCATTTAGATTCATTGCGCTGGGTCTCGACGCTCTCAGAAGCCTCCTTCTAGTATTTACAGAATACGTTCTTTACACAATAAACCTTGTGCACGACGGTCACAAAAGGATTACCGACCCTTTCTATTGTTCGATCTGGACTCGGCGCTAGACCATTGTTACCCTACCCAGCTACCTGGCAGTGTCATGCACACCTTTTCCTTGTGTCTCATACTGATAGGTATTTTATAATTAATTTTTAGTATAACTTTGTAATCATATGGATTGCGATTCTAACCTAACCTAACCTAATTAAAATACCTAACTTTTCCATTCGTAACCTAACCAAATTTAATTAAAACCTACTCTTAGTTAACCTAAGTAGTCTAGACTTACCTTTATGAAACCTAACTGAGTTTCACCTACTTTTACTTTTATTTCTATAAATGTAGGTATTTATGAAATGTATTATAATTACGTTTTAACTTAAGAACTTCTGAGTTACATTTAAGTTTATCCAAATACCTAAACTTAACGATCCTATCTAGCGTATCTTTCTTTTTCTCGAATATTTATGATATCTTATACCTATTTCTATCATACATCTCTTTGTTGTATTACCAAATTTGTACATATGATTAATAAGTCAATTTTTTGATTACGTCTTAATAAAAGTTAATTTCCCATCTTATCAAACTTTTTTTTTTTTACATATATTTCAATGTTTTGTATCTGAATAAACCTCGGTAATTTTGTGAAGTTGCGTTTTTGCTTAATTGCTTTATTTATTGTACCTTCTTTGAATAATTTACTTACCTATGTCTATTATTATTTTTTATGACTTGTGTATTGTTTAAGAGAATGCATACTTTCAATAAACTTGTTACGACGTGAGAAACTGAGAACCGGTTAAAACATGTTTAAGGCTAATTCTATGTGAATAAAAATGTCTTTTGTGCATTTTTAAAGATAATATATATTTATTGTTTCCGCTTATTTGAATAATTCGGGTTTTGGGTAAAGAGATCCTTCGACGAACATGTCAAGGCATGATACTTTCTATTCATATTTAACAAAGAGCATTAACTGGTGTAAACATGTTTTAGACTAACGCACCGGTAATTCTTGTGACTTGAATTTATTATTGTAACAACTTAGTTGCTTTATTATAGATGTTTATTGTATTGTAAAATGACAAAAAGTTTATTGTTTGCGTTCAGGTATAAGATGAACTGGTTGAAACAAGATTTATGGTACGTTCCCCTGCTCTCTACCATATTACGAGTATAAAAGCCAAAGAGAGTCGAGGCTGAATAAGTATTCCTGTAGAGGCAGCCTTCTGTACCAGAGCTCCTTGTATCTAGTGTGGTATATAGAGAAGTGGAGTGTGCGTTCAAAAGTGAAGTGTTTATAGACAGATCCAACAATGGACGTGAGTATGTTTTTCTTTTTAAATTACTGTAACCCATATTGCCTTTTTAGGGTTCCGTAGCCAAAATGGCAAAAACGGAACCCTTATAGTTTCGTCATGTCCGTCTGTCCGTCTGTCCGTCTGTCCGTCTGTCCGTCTGTCACAGCCGATTTACTCGGAAACTATAAGTACTACAGTGATGAAATTTGATGGGAATATGTGTTGTATGAACCGCTACAAAATTATGACACTAAATAGTAAAAAAAAGAATTGGGGGTGGGGCCCCCCATACATGTAACTGAGGGATGAAAATTTTTTTTTCGATGTACATACCCGTGTGGGGTATCAATGGAAAGGTCTTTTAAAATGATATAAAGTTTTCTAAAAAACATTTTTCTTAAAGTGAACGGTTTTTGAGATATCAGCTCTCAAAGTCGTAAAAAGTATGTCCCCCCCCTCTATTTTTATAACTACGGGGTATAAAATTCTAAAAAAAATAGAGGTGATGCATGCTAATTAACTCTTTCAACGATTTTTGGTTTGATCAAAGTATCTCTTATAGTTTTTGAGATAGGTTGATTTAACTGTAATTTTGGTTAAGTTATTGGTTTATTATATTTGCTGCTACGGAACCCTTTGTGCGCGAGCCCGACTCGCACTTGGCCGGTTTTTTTTATAATATTGTTTCGTCTAGTGTTCTTTGTATTTAATTAATAGAATTGTTAATAGTGTTTAAAATATTGTCTTTCATTGTTTCAGTTCTCTGAAAATACTTTCAAGAACTATTACTACCCGGAAAATCAGGGTGATTCAACCGATGAGGAAGGTACAGCTGGTTTCAAAGTTAAGCAAGCCCTCGCAAAGAAACGTCCTGGAAATAATATTGACAGCTTCTTTGAACGACCTAAAAAGCAGTGTAAAACCTTGAAACGGTCTTCGAATGTAAGCAAAAGTTCGCCAGAAGGCGTGGCTAATTTATCATCTGGACAAGATGATGGGGCGTATTCATCTCACTTAATTAAAATAGAGATATATGATATGCAAACAATCAAAAACATCCCATCCACGGAACACTGGAAGCACGCGGACGTCAGACTGAAGTATTTTGCGTTGGAAGACGACTTGGAATTACAAAATACGCGAAATATTGTATATAATATTACAAAACAATTAGCTTCTAAGGACACATGTGTAAAATATTTTATAGATAATAAGAAACAGTGATAAATATAATTTTTAACGATAGCAGTAGGATAGTGTTAAAGTGTTTCACATTTCTTATCTTTCCTTTTTATGATTTAAGTAAATTTCCTTGTAAGATATTCTTTTGCATTGTTTCACATTAAAAATGACGAAAAGTGTTAAGTCGGTCCACTACATTTGTTAATATGTAATAACCCTCTTTGTTTTATAAAATGTATACTCTTTATTGAATTACTTAACGCAGAAACTCAATGTGGGGAGGCGGCTTCGTTTGACAATGGATTCTCTGAACTGTGATGTTTATGATGCGGAACTTATAAGACTCTGTGAAGTAATCGAACTAGATGAAGAGTTATATGAAGCCGCCCGACTTGTGAGCCAATGTCACGGAGAGACGTAAGTTATTTCCACTTAAAATATTCATGTTCCTGCATGTTCAAACCATTTAACGAATACCTGCTTCATGTTGAGTTTTAACTTGTTATGACCGGATCTTGTTTCTACTTGTAGCGATTATTCCATTACCTGCTGAACAATAGGATAGTTTTTTAACGAGGTGATACTTGATCTTATTGTTACGTTGATGGTGAGGTGGGAGAGCCCACATATATAAACGGGGTATCTGAGATTGTTATCATTCAGTGTTTTACCACCGTGCTTCAATAATTGTAATACTTATTTGTGACGTTCATTTCCAAAATGGTTTTTACTTACTATCATATTGGTCCCACTTTACCTCGTGACAAGATTGCACAATTAAGTAAAGAATTTATTTTAAAATGTTTCCATAACAGTATAAGGCTCTGGTACACAGAAAATAAGTTACCTTCTACATTAGTGGAAGATTTTGATATTAAACCATACTTTACACCATGTAGTGGTCATTATATCAACGATTCCAAGAAGAAAACTGTATCTGAAGATGTAATTGACGGTGTTTTAATGATGCAAGCCTATTGTCAGCAGTGTCGAAAAGATTTGAGTTAGTATAAATGAAGTAACATTTAAATATTTTTAATTATATCTCGCATCAGAGTATTTATAAATGTATATGTTTTCGTTGTTTTAGATCTTCTCAAATAGGAGGTGGATTGAAAAGGTCGGCTACAGTTTTAGAGACAGAAGAAGAAGTATCTGTTAAGAAAAGTCGCCTAGCTGTTGAGCCTACATCATCAACGTCATCTAAACCAACCCCTTCTGTCATTGTAAGTACAAATAATAATGCTGAAATTGAATGTTCTGTATGTAAAAAGTTAGTGTCTAAAAGATATTTTAAAAATCATTTAAACAGTAATCTTCATAAAAATAATGTTATAAGATCTGACTTAGAATGGATTGATGTTCAATTAATTGAGAATGCGTTTAAGAATAGGGTGGCCACTTATAGAATACTACTTAATGAAAAAGTTTACCAACCTTTTACACCTGAAACTATTTTACAAAAGAATAGAGATAAAATCTTTGCATTATTGGATCGTTCCCTTAGTAATCATTTTGCATTGAAAGTTAACTTTATTCTAAATGCCGATTTTACACAAGAGAGCAAACAAATCAATAATACTTTTGATTTCCAATTATGTAACAATATTATTGATACTAGTAGCGACAAGGATGAAATTTTCGAGTCCGTGATTAAGGATATATTAACAAAATTATCTAACTTTGAAAGAAAAGACAGTGGGTGGGGTTTAGTAAAATTTAACTATCTAGATGTTAATGTTAACAAATTTAATCCGTTGCGCGGTTCTTCTTATATTGAGTTACCACGAGATATTCAAAATAAAAAAGCAGTTATTAATGTAAAAAATAGTGATCAAGAATGTTTTAGATGGGCAGTATTGTCAGGATTATACCCCCAACAAACCATCGTTCAAACTGTACTAAATCGTATATTGTTCATAAAAATAAATTGAATTTTAGAGATTTAACTTTTCCAATAAAATTGGGGGATATTCCAAAATTTGAAAATAATAATAATATGAGCATAAACGTTTTTGGAATTGAATACAATTCTCAAAATAAAAAACATGATATAGTAGGACCATTGCATTTAACAAAGTGTAGAAAAGATATCCATTTGAACTTATTGTATATATCCAAAAATAGTAACGGACATTATTGCTTTATCAAAAACTTATCTAGATTAGTATCTAAGCAATTATCAAATACACAGCATGCTGTTCATATTTGCGATGGATGCTTATCCAACTTCACAACTCACGAAAATTTAATGAAACATCAAAAAAACGATTGTTTCCATGTTTGCACACATTTACCTTCAGAACAAGATAAAAAGAAAAACTGGTTCAATGAAAACGTTCCCACCAATGAAGTTACCTTCGATAATTACGAACGTAAATTAAGGGTGCCTTTTGTTGTTTATGCTGATTTTGAAGCCTTTTTAAACCCTATAGCAACACAGTCAAATAACCCTACAACATCTTCTACTACAAATATTCAAAAACATGAGGTATATAGTTTTGGATATTATATTAAGTGTTCTTATAATGATAAATTGTCTGTGTATAGAACATACAAAGGTAAAGATTGCACCCAGGTATTTATGAAGTACATAGAAAAAGATTTAAAAAGCATTTGTAAGAGGAATACTTTCGGAAAAACTCCATTGCCTTTATCCATTGAAAATAATAAACATATTGCTCAGAGTAGGACATGTTACATTTGTGATAGAAATTTAAATAGTGATTCTATCATTTCCTACAATTTCCATACTGGTCTTTACGAAGGCGTAGCACATACATTTTGTTCTGAAAAATACAAAGCACCTCAATTTATACCTGTATTTTTTCATAATTTGAGTAACTATGATAGTCATTTCATAGTACATGGACTTGGTTTGGTGGAAGGGGACATTGAATTGATTCCACAGAACAAAGAAAAATACATTTCATTTTCTAAGAAGTTACAAATAAATAATCGCACAATCAAATTGAGGTTTGTAGATTCACTTAAATTTATGCCCAGCAGTCTTGATAAACTAGCAAAAAACTTGTTTCCTAAACAATTTCATGAATTAAAATTGAATTTCACTTGTGAGGACGATTTTAAACGCTTATTACGAAAGGGTGTGTATCCGTATGAATACATGACATCATACGATTCTTTAAAGTTAACTGATCTTCCCTCTAAAGACAATTTTTTTAGTTCTTTGACTGATAGTCACATCTCAGAAGATGATTATAATCATGCAAAAGATGTTTGGTCCCATTTTCGTTGCAAAAATATGGGCGATTACTCCGATTTATACCTAAAAACAGATGTTTTGTTACTGGCTGACGTATTTGAAAATTTTAGAAACCTTTGTCTTAAGACGTATGGTTTAGATCCCGCTCATTATTATACTGCTCCAGGATTAAGTTGGGATGCAATGTTATTTACTACAAAAATAAAATTAGAACTCCTAACTGATATAGATAAAATATCATTCATTGCAAAAAATATTCGAGGTGGCATATCGCAATGTAGTAACAGATATGCGAAAGCTAATAATAAATTTATGGGTGATTTTGATTCAAACATACCATCGTCCTATCTTATGTATTTTGATGCAAACAACCTTTACGGATGGGCTATGTCTCAATGTCTCCCTACAGGTAAATTTGAATGGGTTCATGTAGATACAGACTTCAATATAGCCGATGACGCTGATCATGGTTTCATATTAGAAGTTGACCTCGAATACCCTAACGAAATTCATGACTCACATTCAGATTTACCATTCTGTCCTGAAAACGTTTGTTTGGGTAATTGTAAAGAAAAAAAACTGATTCCTAATTTAAATAGAAAAACTAATTATGTAATTCATTATCGAAATCTAAAACAGTGTTTGAAGAATGGTTTGGTATTAAGTAAAATACATCGCATTCTTAAATTTCAGCAGTCTATGTGGTTAAAAAGTTACATAGATTTAAATACCCACATGAGATCGCTGGCATCATCTGATTTTGAAAAAGATTTTTTTAAACTAATGAACAATTCAGTGTTCGGTAAGACTATGGAAAATGTTGCAAAACGTGTAAACGTCAAATTATTAAATCACTGGGAAAATCGAGGGAAATCGCAAGGGGTTCAGTCTTTGATAGCTAGACCTGAGTTCCACAGTCTATCCATATTCTCAGAGAATTTAGTAGCTGTTCAATTGAAAAAAACTAAAGTCTTTTATAATAAACCGATTTATTTGGGGTTTTGTGTATTAGATATATCAAAAACTTTAATGTATGACTTTCACTACAACTACATGAAAATCAAATATCCTAACAAACTCAAACTTCTTTATACAGATACGGATAGTTTAATTTATCAAATTTTCACTGAAAATTTTTATGCAGATATAAAAAAAGATCTTAATTTCTATTTTGATACATCTGACTATCCTCCTATCAATAAATATAATTTCCCACTTATAAATAAAAAGCGATTAGGATTTTTCAAAGATGAAAATAATGGTAGAATTTTAAAAGAGTTCGTTGGTCTAAAATCTAAAATGTATGCCTTAGATGTTGAAAAATATGATGAGAATGATGACAAAAAAGGTAAATATGGTGTTTTATCAAAAGCTAAAGGAGTCAATGTATGTGTTACAAAGAAATTTACTCTAAATAATTTCAAAACATGTTTATTTAACAAAAATGTGCAACGTGCTCAAATGCTAAGATTTAAATCTATAAAACATGTAATATTCACTCAAAAAATTAATAAAATATCATTATCTCATGATGATACAAAACGTTACTTATTAGAAAACACTTGTGACACCCTTGCGTGGGGACATTGTAAAATAAAAAAATAATTTAAATTTTGTCATGTAAATGACAGAACATTCAAATTCGAATTATTGTTTGTAATATATATTTTGTATGTAAATTTGAATAGTTAACTTAAATTTAATTGTAAATTATATTTTAATTAATTGTTTAATTTAACATTTATTCGTGTTTTGGCATAAGAATATTGTAAACATAGATTTATTGTTTTTTATGTTTAAATTTAAATTGGTGGTTGGGTATATAAAATGTAACAATAGATTATAAAGAAAAGTGTTAATATCAGAATAAAAATACATATTTTTTATCAGTTTTTTTTTTTTTACTCTACTTTAGTTTAAATAGTAATATGTTTATTGAATAGCACCATTTAATGTCTATCCGCATTCATATCAACACTGTTAAACATATTACAGCATTCAAAGATGATTCATTTTTATCATCCTTTCACTACCATTGTCGCAGGTCCCAGTGGGTGTGGCAAAACTCAATTTGTTACAAATTTTTTGAATAATACTAAAGAGATATGTAACATAGAATTTGATGAAATTATTTGGTGTTATGATGAAATGCAACCTCTTTATAATCTAGAAAATGTAAATTATAGTCAAGGAATACCAGATTTTTCAACCTTCGATGGGAAAAAACCTAAACTTCTAATAATAGATGATTTAATGAGAGAATCAGATGGACGAGTTGTTGATATTTTTACTAAAGGAAGTCATCATAGAAATTTAAGTGTTTTTTATATAACACAAAACATATTTCATCAAGGAAGAGGTCAACGTGATATTTCACTGAACACAAGCTACATTGTATTTTTTAAGAACCCTAGAGATAAAACTCAAATACGATACCTGTCACGACAAGTTTGTCCTGAAAACTCAAAATTCGTGGATGAAGCCTACAAAGATGCTACAAAGGATGCTCATGGTTACCTTATGATTGATCTGAAACAAAATACAAATGACATATGTCGTTTTAAAACAAAAATATTTCCATTTGATGGACATTGCACAGTGTATGTACCCAAAAAAGGATTTAAATATGATAAAAATCAACAAATTTTAGTCAGTTCTACATGATGCATGCAAGAGTAAACACATATAAACATTTATTAGAAGCATTGCACTTGCTTAAACCCAAATATCGTACTGCATTACTTAAATCTTGTGATGATGAAGAGATCAACATTATATGCGAGTGCATTTATAACGTTCTGAATGGGAAAATTCCTTTAGAAAAAAAGGAAAAAACAAAGTTAAAAAGTACAAAGACATATTAAGGAAATTAGTTTCAAAAGGTAAACATAAATTAAGAAAAACGGTTATAATTCAAAAAGGAGGTGCCTTTTTACCTATTATTTTAGGAGCAGTTCTAAGTGCCTTAGTTAACTCTTTATCATAAATAAACAAAATGGAAAACACGAAAAAAATGTTATTAGTTGAATCGGACTTTATTGAAAAGTTGAAACGCAATGAGAACCCTCCTGAAAATTCCTCATCTCGGCTAGATGAAGAGATGCAAAAAATTCTCAAAAGTAAAATGAACGATCGTGAAAAATGGATGCTTTATTCTCAAGCATTGCAGCGGTTTCTACATTTTATTGAAACAGATCGAAAACCGTTTAAGATACCTATAGTAATGGAGGGGTTCGATCAATTCAACAAAGAAAGTAATGATATCATAAATTCAAAGATACCCAAAAAGGAGGAGACAGAATATAAGGAATCAGCGAAAGGTGATGTAACTGAGATAGCTGCACCATCTTTGTTTAACACGACACCTGGTGAAATAAATCAAGAATCAATGCCGATCAGTCCATCAAAAATAATAGAGATATTACCTAAATCTTATGAAAAAAAAGCTAGAACGCTATTAGATTACATTGTTTTAAGTAAACCTAAAATTTGGTGGAAGCAGACTGGTGAAGTTGTTATAAACAACCAGACTATTCAAAATAGCAATATTACTGATTTGGTGAGCGACACGGTTAGATGTCTTAAACGTCCTAAACCAATTGGCTGGGAAGTGTTTGCTTTACTTTTAAAAGATATCAAAGTTCCTAAGTCATGCATAGGTAATCCTACAAATTTAGCATTTATTAATGACACTCCTTTGATTGAGCCCTTTACCCCCTCTACTTCTATAAGAACAGGAGCCTCGTTAGATAAAGAAAACAACACATCTACTCCTCTTACTACACGAGTACAAAAATCATCTGCAAAAACTATAAATTGGGAAAGATGGACTCCTTATTAGATATTAACAGAATCTACTATGATATCTCTCATCCCGCTGGTTATAGCAGTTTAAATAATTTAACAAAGGAAATGAAAGGTCAAATGAATAAAGAAGATGTAAAAAAATGGTTACAATCTCAAGACACGTATACACTACATAAACCTGTTCATAGGCGGTTTACTAGAAATAGATACATTCTATCTAACTTTAATGAACTTTGGCAAGCTGATTTGAGTGACATGAGTACATATAGTCAATTTAATGATGGTTACAAATATATTCTTTGTGTTATCGATGTATTCAGTAAATATGCTTTTGCAAGAGCCATGAAGAAGAAGGATTCAGCAACAGTTAAACATTGTTTTGAAAGCATATTTACTGAAGCCAACTCAGTTCCTCGTCATATCCAATCTGATAAAGGTACGGAATTCGTTTCAAAGGTGGTAAGAGATTATTTCAAAAGTAAAAATATTAATTATTATACCACTAATAACCCTGATATTAAAGCAAGTATAGTAGAAAGGTTCCAGAGAACTCTTAAAACGAAAATGTGGCGTTACTTCACTCATAAGAATACATATAATTACATAAATGTTCTACAAGATCTTCTTTATTCTTACAACCACAGCTATCATTCAAGCATAAAAATGTGTCCAGTTGATGTTAACTCTAATAATATTATGACTGTTTGGTGTAATTTATATGATCGCAATACAGATAGACAAATCTCACCAGAAACTGCAAAACTAAACGTAGGAGATCATGTTAGAATCACTAAATACAAACATATATTTCAAAAAGGTTACGAAAGTAATTGGAGTGATGAAATATTTATAATTAATTCAATTATTAAAAGATCTCCTCGGATTGTTTATACACTAAGGGATTTGGAAGGCGAACGCATAATTGGGACGTTTTATTCAAAAGAAATTCAAAAAGTAACTTACCTCCCCTCCAACGAGTATAAAATTGATAAAATATTACGTTCACGTCGAGTTGCTGGCAGAAAGGAAATACTAGTGAAGTGGCAAGGTTATCCTAATAAATTTAATTCTTGGATACCTGAATCAAGCTTAAAGAAAATATGAGTGATAATAGCTTTTATTTAACTTTGTTAAGTAATAGTTCATCCGATTATTACACAGATAATACGACTGCACATTTTTTAACAAAATTACCAAAGACCATTAAATTGGATGGAGAATGGGTAGTTGGTTTGGTGGAATTTCAATACCCTTGTTCTATGTATAATGTACAAGAGCATGAAAACATAATCTATATAAAGAAAAAAGTGTTTTCGCCTGCTGACAAGACTTCAAAAATTGTGGATATAAAAGCTCATATACCAGCCACTACTTACGATAATATAGATCACTTTCTTCAAGCGTTTAATGAAAACCCTCAGTTAAAAAATAATGTTAAATTTCGTTATGATGAACTAACAAAAATGATAGGAGTAACAACATCAAATAAAGATATCACTTCTATCATAACAACTCCAATACTAAGTCTTCAAATGGGTTTTAAACCAAGAACAAATTTGAAACAAATCTCATTGGGAAAAAACCCAGCAAATTTATATTTAGGTTTACCATCTCAAATATTTGTTTATACAGATATCATTCATCCACAAGTAGTTGGAGATGTTATAACATCGTTACTTAGAATAATACCTTTAGATCCAACTAAGTTCATTTATGGAGCTTATAAAACACATATTTTCTCACCTGCTCACTATGTACCAGTTTTACGAAGAGAGTTTGATACAATTGAAATAGATATAAGAACAACAACCGGTGTCAGAGTACCATTTCAATTTGGGTCTTCTTGCGTGAAACTACACTTTCAACGTGTAAAATGATGTATAACAGATCATCAACCTCTTGTCCTTACGAACATTATTATTCACACCAAGCCGGCTCTGGTGTAGGAATTGTCTATAAGGGAGTTCCATATCAAAGAGGACATGGTATAGGCAGTTTTTTGGGAGGACTATTTAGATCCGTACTCCCTTTATTATCTAGTGGTTTAAGAACCATTGGAAAAGAAACTTTAGGAGCAGGAGTTGGACTCTTATCTGATATGGTAAATGCTCGCCCTATAGACAGTTCCATACGATCACGATTCAAGGAAGCAAGTGCAAACCTGAAAAGAAAGGCCGATGAAAAAATTGATTCCCTTATGTCAGGATCTGGGTATAAAATGTCCAATAAAAGAAGGGAACCGCTCATTGCTCTAAAAGCATCGCGACGAAGAGGAAGTAAAAAAAATAAAAAAGATATAAATAACGATATATTTTCAAACTAAATAATGTCATTTTTACATAATCATTCATGTGAGTGTGCGAAATCTGAATTAGATATATTTGCCCTTCCATCAACTCAAACAAGCATTGAAAGCGGACAGTGGATTCATTATAAACCAATTTCATCTTTAAGCGATGACGGTCCAATCGAATTTCAAGTACCTGGATCAGGTGATGACTACATAGATCTATCACACACAATGATACACATTACTGCTAAAGTGTTGAACCAAGATGGTACTAAATTAAAAGCAGATGCTGCAGTTGGACCCACCAATAACTGGTTACATTCTCTTTTTAATCAACTTGATGTATATTTAAATCAAAAACTCATATCACCACCAAACAATACATATGCCTACCGTGCTTATATGGAAAATCTTCTCAACTACGGACCAGCAGCCAAAACAACTCATCTTACTTGTGGATTGTGGTATGAAGATACGCCGGGCTATATGGATACTGTTGACGTTAACAACAAAGGGTTTAACAAAAGGCTGGAATTTATCAAGGAGAGTAAGGAAGTAGAAATGATTGGTCATTTACATGGTGATATATTTAATCAAGAGAAATTCTTAATAAATGGTGTAGAACTACGTATTAAGTTAGTTCGCTCAAAAGAATCATTCAATCTTATTTGCCACCAAGATAAAAAATTCAAAGTACAAATAATGGATGCCAGCCTCATTGTAAGGAGAACGAGAATCAATCCTAGTGTTTTGTTAGCCCATCAAAAAGTATTAGCCACAACAACTGCGAAGTACCCCATTACGAGGGCAGAAGTTAAGGTTCTCACAATACCAACGGGGGTTCAGGGTAAAACATTAGATAATATATTTCTCGGACAAATTCCTAAAAGATGTATTATTGGATTTGTATCAAATTCAGGTTTTAATGGTAATTTAGCATTAAATCCGTTTAATTTTCAACATTATAATATGAATTCATTTAGTTTGTTCGTAGATGGTCATGAAGTTCCTTCTAAAACATTACAACCTTCATTTAGTTCTGGTACAATAGCAGCAGCATATCACACTCTATTTTCTGGAACTGGTATTCATTTCCATAACGAGGGTAATGGAATAAGCAGAACAGATTTTGGTCAAGGTTATTGTTTATTGTGTTTTGATTTAACTCCTGATTTATCTGCTAATTCAACTTCACACTGGAATCTTGTTAGACATGGTAGCGTTCGGATAGAAGTACGTTTTGATTCCGCTCTAACTAGTACCATTAATTGTATTGTGTATGCAGAATTTGATAATATAATTGAAATAAATAAAAATCGTGATGTATCTGTAGATTACAATAGTTAAGAAACATATAAATACCCCGTTCTCTTTAATTTATTTTATTTGGAATTCACCATTGTTTGCATGATCATCAATAATTTGTATATGTTACTTAACTATGGATACTAAAGAAATTCAATTTTGTATGAGGAAACTAAACCCATTGTTTAATTCAAATGTTTTTGCTGCCAACAAAATACCTATTCGGGTTAATCTACCTACCTTTATTGTCAGTAATTTGGACCCTGATTCAAAACCGGGTTCCCATTGGGTTGCTATACACATTGATGTAAATGGTGTAGGTGAATATTTTGACTCCTTTGGCAGGAAACCTTCCGGTTATCATAAGTCATTTCTAGATAGAAATACGAGACGGTGGTTTTACAATAATAAATCACTTCAAAACCATTTCACTTCTGTTTGTGGTGAATATTGTTTAGTTTATTTGTATTTTAAGTTTCATGGAAAATCTATGAAACATATGCTTAACTTGTTTTCTGATAATTCTTTATGTAATGATCTAGTATTACGAAACATGTTTAAGACCTTTTTTGTGAAATAAATAAAAATACGTGTACTGGTAATAATGATTTTTATTTTGAATTCTCACATAGTAACCTTTATAAAACTACAGACATTTGACACCATTTTATTTCTTATTTATTTTGTTTGGAATGTGAAACAATGCAAAAGAATATCTTACAAGGAAATTTACTTAAATCATAAAAAGGAAAGATAAGAAATGTGAAACACTTTAACACTATCCTACTGCTATCGTTAAAAATTATATTTATCACTGTTTCTTATTATCTATAAAATATTTTACACATGTGTCCTTAGAAGCTAATTGTTTTGTAATATTATATACAATATTTCGCGTATTTTGTAATTCCAAGTCGTCTTCCAACGCAAAATACTTCAGTCTGACGTCCGCGTGCTTCCAGTGTTCCGTGGATGGGATGTTTTTGATTGTTTGCATATCATATATCTCTATTTTAATTAAGTGAGATGAATACGCCCCATCATCTTGTCCAGATGATAAATTAGCCACGCCTTCTGGCGAACTTTTGCTTACATTCGAAGACCGTTTCAAGGTTTTACACTGCTTTTTAGGTCGTTCAAAGAAGCTGTCAATATTATTTCCAGGACGTTTCTTTGCGAGGGCTTGCTTAACTTTGAAACCAGCTGTACCTTCCTCATCGGTTGAATCACCCTGATTTTCCGGGTAGTAATAGTTCTTGAAAGTATTTTCAGAGAACTGAAACAATGAAAGACAATATTTTAAACACTATTAACAATTCTATTAATTAAATACAAAGAACACTAGACGAAACAATATTATAAAAAGGCAATATGGGTTACAGTAATTTAAAAAGAAAAACATACTCACGTCCATTGTTGGATCTGTCTATAAACACTTCACTTTTGAACGCACACTCCACTTCTCTATATACCACACTAGATACAAGGAGCTCTGGTACAGAAGGCTGCCTCTACAGGAATACTTATTCAGCCTCGACTCTCTTTGGCTTTTATACTCGTAATATGGTAGAGAGCAGGGGAACGTACCATAAATCTTGTTTCAACCAGTTCATCTTATACCTGAACGCAAACAATAAACTTTTTGTCATTTTACAATACAATAAACATCTATAATAAAGCAACTAAGTTGTTACAATAATAAATTCAAGTCACAAGAATTACCGGTGCGTTAGTCTAAAACATGTTTACACCAGTTAATGCTCTTTGTTAAATATGAATAGAAAGTATCATGCCTTGACATGTTCGTCGAAGGATCTCTTTACCCAAAACCCGAATTATTCAAATAAGCGGAAACAATAAATATATATTATCTTTAAAAATGCACAAAAGACATTTTTATTCACATAGAATTAGCCTTAAACATGTTTTAACCGGTTCTCAGTTTCTCACGTCGTAACAAGTTTATTGAAAGTATGCATTCTCTTAAACAATACACAAGTCATAAAAAATAATAATAGACATAGGTAAGTAAATTATTCAAAGAAGGTACAATAAATAAAGCAATTAAGCAAAAACGCAACTTCACAAAATTACCGAGGTTTATTCAGATACAAAACATTGAAATATATGTAAAAAAAAAAAGTTTGATAAGATGGGAAATTAACTTTTATTAAGACGTAATCAAAAAATTGACTTATTAATCATATGTACAAATTTGGTAATACAACAAAGAGATGTATGATAGAAATAGGTATAAGATATCATAAATATTCGAGAAAAAGAAAGATACGCTAGATAGGATCGTTAAGTTTAGGTATTTGGATAAACTTAAATGTAACTCAGAAGTTCTTAAGTTAAAACGTAATTATAATACATTTCATAAATACCTACATTTATAGAAATAAAAGTAAAAGTAGGTGAAACTCAGTTAGGTTTCATAAAGGTAAGTCTAGACTACTTAGGTTAACTAAGTAGGTTTTAATTAAATTTGGTTAGGTTACGAATGGAAAAGTTAGGTATTTTAATTAGGTTAGGTTAGGTTAGAATCGCAATCCATATGATTACAAAGTTATACTAAAAATTAATTATAAAATACCTATCAGTATGAGACACAAGGAAAAGGTGTGCATGACACTGCCAGGTAGCTGGGTAGGGTAACAATGGTCTAGCGCCGAGTCCAGATCGAACAATAGAAAGGGTCGGTAATCCTTTTGTGACCGTCGTGCACAAGGTTTATTGTGTAAAGAACGTATTCTGTAAATACTAGAAGGAGGCTTCTGAGAGCGTCGAGACCCAGCGCAATGAATCTAAATGGGGGGCTATTAGTTTTTTTTTTTTTTTTTTTTTTTTTTTTTTTTTTTTTTTTTTAGGTTCAGTAAGACCATGGATGGGCGGTGGTGGGGTCCTGGGAGCAGGCCCCAGACCCGGGCTGGTAACGGGGGTACCCTACTACTAATAAGGGGGTAAATAAATTACCGTATGCGTATCAGCGATATGCTTCAACATATGGTCGATGGTCCTCTTGGGAGTATCGCACTTGCGGTAGTCGCCCCAGCGGCCGGCGCCGCCGCCGGGCGTCACCGCAGGCCCGTTGGACGCGCGGCAGCACAGCGGCTCGTTGCATTCTGCGTTTGCACCTGCGCAAGGCATATACTTGATTCAAATGTGTTATATTCTTATAGGTAGTAGCCATTAGTCAAAAACTCAGTATAGTAAGTATTGTAACAAAAACTTCATCCCGTTATTTGGGGTGAAAATGTAGGTTGGTACTGTACCTACTCGCGTCAAGAAAAATATTGGATCTCAGACTGAACTAAAGTCTCGTCAGTCTCGTGGAAAGGATATTCCGATTCTACCTTCCTTTCAACTTGATCCTTGTATGTATAGTATAACAGTTACAGATAACTCTTATTTGCTACTTACTTAACCACAATAAGTTTTAAGTACGTAGGGAATTACGGCGACCTTAATTAATACATACATGTTCGCGTTCTCCTTTCTTAAACCATATAAGGTTTCAGTCCTAATTCCTTTGATTTTTTATGCGATAGTCGTCCTAGCGCTCCTTTAGCGTTTTATTCTAATTAGGTATATCCCTTTGCCATTCGTACTAAATATTCAATGGATTCTGCAAGAACGCTTGCTCTTAGGTCAACGACTCGTAATGGAATTTTATATGTAGGTAGCAACAATTACATTTGTGTATGCGTAACAACTTAACAATGAATCACCGTTCCTAATTCGTTTCACGACCCGAATTAAATCTTATTCGCGTGACATTCTTCTACAGCAACTGTTTTGAATACTGCCAAGCGGTTTTGATCGCAACTAGAAAATCTGCAATTGTAAATATGTTACTTACCTTCAGCGTAATATGGATCGAAATGAGTATCAGAAATCTGAAGAACTTTGAATGTTGGAGCCTTGTCTACCGGGATATCGAGGACTTTCGCTACTGGCTTCGGCACCGGAGGAAAAGCGACTTCCCACTCATGGTAAGGGTTATACACGTCACCACAAGCGTCGCCTATGACAAAGCTGCATATCTCGTCGGGTCCTATTGTTACACGCTTCAGAACGTATACGACTTCACTCTGAAAGTGAAAATAAGTGTGAAAAGAAATATGTAATCGATAAATAAATATGCTGTCTAATCCTATGGTCAGTTAACCGCACACCACAAGCATTCAAATACATCGTTACATAAGTGTTTGTGGTTAGTTTGAATAAATAGAAACTTATCTTACCCCGAAGAGCCTTGTTATTCCATCACATACTCTGGCCGACTGTATTTTCAATGAGACACAGAACTGAAATATCATTTTATTGATTTCCTCGTTGCTTTTGCCAGCGCGTATGTAGTGTTGGAGGAGACCTGCGCCGGCCTTACACGCGGTGCACGATACTTTAGACATCACAGAGTGTTCTACTTCGTAGTAAACTTGCTTTAAATTGAGCAATTTCAAGGCTTTTTCTACGAAAAGTGGCAAGTTTGAGCTTTTATCGCTGTCCCACAAAAGGCGAGAGTAGTTTCTTTTTAGGGCAGCCATGTGCGCTATCAGTTCCGTCTCATTCGCTGACGGCGGTAGCTTGTGCTCGTGGTTGGAAGGCATGAAGAACAGTTCCTGGTTGCGAGGTTCTGTCGTCCAGTTCCAATTGTCCATCGGAGGCGACCATTTTATTACAGGTTTTGTGTTCCATTTTTGATCCAGAAATATAGGGTTACCTGAAAAAGAATATTGTTATCATTATCATATATGCTGTACTCGTATTGTTTTCGTAAGCTATGAACATAATACTCATAGGTACAAGAAAATATGCCTACTTCATATAAGTACCTATGATACGGTTGATACGTTCACAAAAAAACCGTCACATGGGCACGTATTTTGACTAAGGTTTGGATTTTGTGAAGTTGGGGCTTGTAGAGCTAGAAACTTGGTTTTACATAACATCTGATATTTTTGACTTCCCACAGCTTTTTGGCAATGAAAATGTTTTTGCTGGGATATTATAATAAAATAACCAAGCCAACTTGACAATAATTTAAAGTTAATGACTTGCAAACTGAGCATGCTTAAGAATGTTGTTATAATTATGCTACCACATGACTATACAAACAAGATTACATAAACAGATGTTTAAAGTGCCACATTATAAATCGACGATTGCAAATGACAGACATTCGCAATCTTAAGCCATATCGCAAATATGCGTAGGTATTCATTTCAACTTTCTCAGCTTGGCAGCCAAAGTGCTGCATTTATTGAAAGCGGTATTTTTAGCACTTTCATAATATTTGTACAGGATAACCCCATTGTGCTTTATCAGCATGAAAAGACGACAAATCTATTACTTTTTTTTTGCCTTACTAAAAAGGACTCTGAGAGTAGGAAGAAAGAATCAACTAAACGTTAATTATTTTTTTACAGCTTTAATTTAACATCGACTATAGTAAAAATACCTAAAGTAGTTGTTGAATTGTACTTACCTAATACAAAAGTAATGTAAGCAGAAGTAAGTAGTGTCAACTGCAGCGAAAGCCATGGTATTCTAATAATCATCACTGAAGGCGAAGAGAGAAGTTATCTGAAACAGAGGAAATATCATTTGTAGGATACATTGTTTGTGTGTACCTTATATTTTTGTCATTATAAAGTATAACAAGGTATGAATTGTAGTTTACATTCTAGTATTGTAGATATCTACCCGGACATGGCAAACCACCAGCGTATGGTGAATCATGTGTATATTTGGAATTCCATTACATTCTGGGCGAGTTAAGTATTCTTCAATCGACTCTGGTATATACAGTCGCCATCAGATAATATATTAGAGCTATCAAGGTAATAAAAAATATCTGCACGGGTAGCATGGTCGTGCGATAGACGATAAAATATCAGGCCGTCCCTATCGCACTATTAGTAAGTGCGATAGGGACGGCCAGCTGTTTTATCATTTATCGCGCGACCATAATTGCCTGCCTGAACGAACACACACTTTAAAAATACTCTGACGCTTTGACAGTAGATGCGTGTTCAAATATTTCTACATCAATATTTTTAACCGCCTTCCAAATCTCAAAGGAAGGGGTTATCAAGTCGTCTGTATGTTTTATTTTTTTTTAATGTTTGTTCCTCGATATCTCCGTCGTTACTAGACCGATTTTGAATTTTTTTTTTTTGATTGAATGTATATGCATACAGATTGGTCCCATTTTTCTTAGAACCCAGTTCTGATGATGGGATCCTGGAGAAATCGAGGGAACTCCTCAAATCTGAAAGGCATACTTATGGTGATTTTTGTGTTTTTCAAGGAACAGCATGCATTTACGTACGTAACAGTGACATTTGGTGCAGTGGAACTCCTGATGATGGTCAGAATGGAACTCCTCAAATCTGAACAGCACACTTATAGTGACTTTGGTATTTTTATAAGAACAGCATGCACTTACGTCCAAAACAGTGACATTTGGTGCAGTGGAACTGCTCATGATGGTCAGAACGGAACTCCTCAAATCTGAACGGCACACTTATAGTGACTTTGGTATTTTTATAAGAACAGCATGCACTTACGTCCAGAACAGTAACATTTGGTGCAGTGGAACTGCTGATGAATAGTGAGCCGCCCATGGTTAGAGTTCCGTTCTGATAATCATTCTCATCTGTAAGTACTTCAGAATCATCCAGATTTCAAAATTGGTTCAGAAATGACGGAGATATCGAATAATAAACATTAAAAAATATACAGACGAATTGATAACATAATCCAACATTTGAAAGTATTTATCACCAGAACCCCAAAGGAAGGCGGTTTTTTTTTTCTTAAAAATTATCTTTTATTAAAACTCTGATGTATCTGATGGTGACTAGCTGTAACTCTGATGTATCTGATGGTGACTCTGATGTATCTGGTGGTGACTGCTCTATTAGTAGTTACATAAGTAAGTATTCCAGATTCTAGTGCAAGAGTGTTGTATGTCTGTCCAGTCCCATAGCAAATCTTGTTCAATATTATGTATAAATTCACTACTATTCTTAATAAGTTTGAATGGTTTCGAAATTTCTTTATTTAGGTTTCTTCCGTCATAATATTCATAATTATTGAGGACAAGTAAGGCAAATAAAATGAATCCGCATCGCCAGTTACGTGTCCCAAGTTAAATGTTAAAAGATGTCGACGTAACTACACCGACACAGATTTTAAGCTCGCTCTCAAAATACTTAAGTCTAGATAACATAAACCACGCAAGTTTAAAAAGTTATGTAGAAAAACAGGTTTCAGAATCAAAAGTTTCATATCACTTTCGTATTCGACTGTATACAAAAACTTTCATCCCGCCTGCCGTGAAACTCGTAAAAAATCTCTTCTTTATTTGAGTGACTTTGTAATTGTCGTAAAATCATTTTTGTAATGTAATAAGCTGACTTTTATGAATAAATCCATAAATATATACTTGAAATGTAATAACATTAGTAATAGCACTATAAAATAATTCGGTAGTAAAACTATTTCAACTTTAGGAATATGTAGTGAAAGTGGGACATCGGACGATACATGACCTATTAAACGAGTCTTTACATAATTCAAAGCAATCGTTGTTGTACCCAATAAAAGTTAAAGATTTACTCGAGACCCATATTTCCGGTAAGCTTTCATACGACTGTGGGTATATGTATATCGGGCACGTGCGTCGTAAACATGGCTTATGTAATTTGAGTCACAACTCATCTCTTATTAAAGACCTACATTTACTTTACCCACTTTCTTTCGGTGAAATGTGTTCTATATTTATTTAGTTGAATATTGTCATCTACTGACGATCTGGCCCCGGAAAAATCATGTAATTAATAAATAGTATCCCGGCTGACACTAACGTAGTTACTAACAGTTTTTATACGATGGTTTGAAATATTTTTAGGATACCCTATTGACCAACGTACATATGTGCGCGTGTATTTAGGTCGTCCGATTGGTTTAGAAGTCACTCTACTACTTATTGCCTATAAATAATATTATTAATTAATGGGAAGATCTGATATTCAAAGTGAATGGGCGCAAATCGCTCTACGGAGTGTACGGTCGCCGGTGAAGCAGAGTTGGATCTGCGGATGCGGCCCGTCTTCTCGTGAACGCAGTCGGTACACATTTGTCATTTCAGAAAAAATGGAAAACAATGTGTGATTTACGGTACGTGTGTGAGTCAGCGGGTTTTACAGACTGTACGCGGACGTGGAGGTCGGCACTTTCTCCGCGCTTCATTGACTCGCTCCAAAGAAAGTGACGGTTGTATCGCACATTCGCACGCGGTGAGTCTGCTTATTGACACATTGTTACCGTGGTAAAATAATCCGATGCAAGCAGTCAGTCGTAAACTCTTCATCCTTATCCTACACGTAACGGAAACGGTAACGCGCGCCCGCCGAGGGCGATGAAGCGGCCTATCGGAAATTGTTGCGTCTTGGTTACCATGCCATAAAAAAATAAGTGTTATGGGCAGGTCGATACTCATGAAATCCATGAAACCTCTTAGCCCTACCTAGTATATTTCAGGACCTGGTAAAAAAACAATGTTTTTTTTTTAATATTTCCCTTTACAAACACTAGTAAGTACCACTATGCGACTACAATTTTTAATTGGCTATCAATTATCCTTCAATTTGATTATGAGGTGAGGGCGGACTTAGAACCAGTGCGTATAGGTACAATACAATGTGTTTCTAATTATTTTATATTTTAAAATATCTACTTTTATTTAACAATTAACTTCGTAATCAATCACGATGTACCTAATGTAATTTCTGCGCAGTTATACCTCTAGTATGTACATATTTTCCATAAAATTGAACTCAAGAAAAAAACGAATTAAAAGAAACAGAAGCAGTGCCTAAAAAGATAAGGCTGTTATGGCTAAATAGGTACTTACCTTCGTTAAGTAAGATACAAAAAACGTCCTTTGTTTTTTATTTCAAGACATCTTAAATAGATAAATTATAATGAAACATCTACTTTGACCAATTTAAATTAATACTTTGGTGTTAGTCGGTTAACCTTAATCTCATACATTATAATGTGTGTTACCTTATCCGACCGAGACCCTTTTGTGTATTCACGTAACCGGGACGCACGACAACTAAATGACATCATTTAAATATCAAACAAATGTGTGTGCGTTCCAATTTGCTACGAGACAAACTAGTAAACAAGAGTGTAAGTATTCGATGCTGAATGCCTTATCGTATACAGTGTGGGGCCTATAACAAAGGCGAAGAATTGAACTCTAGGCTATTCTCCTTATACTGATCAACTTTTGTTCGGCGACTTTTAAAAATAACTTGTATTTTGATTTTTATCACCCTTGAAAGTTTTTTCTAAGAGGTAATGTATTGCGAATTCTGTTAAGTCTAAACTTTAGACTCTAAAGTGTTACAGACAACGTCAATGACAACAATAATGGCGTACATTGAATCTAATATTTATTTTGTATGAAAAATTAAAAATTTAAAGACTTCATAATTTTTAAAAGTCACTGAACAAATGTTGATCAGTATAAGGAGAATAGCCTACAGTTCAATTCTTCGCCTTTGTTACAGGCCCCACTCTGTATAAGTAGTTAGTTACCTATGACTTCCTAAACATATGACTAGAATATTTAGCACAAAAAGTAAATTAATAATTAATCATACTTTCCATACACCATTTCGTCTCGGACCCGGACATGGTACTTTCCAAGAGAAAAAGTTACGTGAGTCACTTTAAGGAAAATACAATGATATAACAGCCGAGTGACCATATTTTATTTTAAGAAATTCCGACTCCTCGAGAATCCATTAATTTGAAATATTTTTTTAAATATAATCGTAACCACATATATATGCATTTTAGGGTGAGTATGAATTATTGAACTTCGTTTTCAAGACTGGAGTGGACAGTCTAATTAATTTAATTCGTAAATATTTTTTCATTTTTTGCCTCGATCCATTGTATTTTCCACTTAATATTCTAATATTGTTTTGTTTTTTCTGAAAGAAAGAACATAAGTAATTTTAAGACGTGTCTATAAAACTATTACTATTTTTCAGATATATGGAAAAGATACATGTTTGATTACACTAAGCAAGACTTTTTCTCGAAGTAATAAAAGACATCAACGCATATTTGGACAAAATCAGCCACAATTGGGAAATTACACCTATTAACAAATCATTACGGGGTAAGTATAAAATATCCGCTTTGTACAATAGTTAATGATGACTCTGGAGTCTAGTCGACTTGTTAGGCCGTTTTCACATTATCCGATCCGATATCGGATGTCGGAAGGATTTCAATGGAAAAAATCCAAGATGGCGCCTGTAATCAGCTGATATCGGATCGGATAATGTGAAAACGCACTTAGAGTGAGCTGTCGTGATGTAGGTGACCAGCACCATTTAGAATTTTGTTCAGAACGCAATTACTCTTAGGGTGGTATTTAAACGAAAATCAAAAAAATTACTTTTTTTACGCAAATATAGTCCAAATTCATATCAAAAATACTAATTGAACAGCAAAATTTGCAACTCAAAATATTACTAAATACACTTCAATATATATTCGTGGCGTGCATCTATTTTAACTTTTAGTAAAGCTTTTTCATGATTGCATCGCTAATAATTACTATTAGCACAGTATACCTAGCAACGCTTTTTTTTTAAATGTAGCTTCTATTTTTACATAATATACAGCAGTTTAATCTAAATGACACAGCATTTTATTCTAATTGCAATCATTTGTTTATTAATTACAACATAAAGTAACCAGCAAAAAAAAAAAAATTTTAAGCGCATTCAGAAAAGAACGGCTTTTTTAACCGCCGCTTAAAATATCTTAAAAGAAGGTGGTTCTCTATTAGTTTGTATTTTTTCTTTTTTTTTCTTAATGTTTGTTCCTCGATATCTCCGTCGTTACTGGACCGATTTTGAAATTTTTTTTGATTGGTTGTATATACATACAGATTGGTCCCATTTTTCTCAGAACCCAGTTCTGATGATGGGATCCTGGAGAAATCGAGGGAACTCCTCAAATCTTCAGATCTTCTGCCTTTCAAGGCATACATATGGCGATTTTTGTGTTTTTAAAAGAACAGCATGCATTTACGTACGGAACAGTGACATTTGGTGCAGTGGAACTGCTGATTATGGTCAGAACGGAACTCCTCAAATCTGAACGGCACGCTTATAGTGACTTTGGTATTTTTATAAGAACAGCATGCATTTACGTCCAGAACAGTGACATTTGGTGCAGTGGAACTCCTGATGATGGTCAGAACGGAACTCCTCAAATCTGAACGCCACGCTTATAGTGACTTTGGTATTTTTATAAGAACAGCATGCACTTACGTCCAGAAAAGTGACATTTGGTGCAGTGGAACTGCAGATGATGGTCAGAACCGAACTCCTCAAATCTGAATGGCACACTTATAGTGACTTTGGTATTTTTATAAAAACAGCATGGATTTCAGAACAGTAACATTTATTTTGCATATTGACTTTTCAAGTCAAATTTTGTCAAGCTTCTATTTCTTATAATCGGATTCATGAGGAATTGAGGAAACTCCTCAAACCCCGGTATACGTCTATATTGATTTGAGTTGCCATCAAATAATTAAAGCATTAAAAGCAGTTTAAAAAAATACCTACACATTTCTACATAATCCAACATTCGCAAGTAGCTTTCACCAGAACCCCAAAGGCGGCGGTTTTTTTCTCTTAAAACTTATTGACTACTTCTAACCTAACCTAACCCACTTTTCTCACAAAAGTTTGTTTCTGTGAGGGTCAAAGTTCTAACCTAATCTAACCCACTTATCTCACAAAAGTTTGTTTCTCTGAGAGTCGCAGTTCTAACCTGGATCCCACTGGCCCGGGAAAGACAAGTGGGTATGTCCGACTCCCATGGACTCCCTTGGGGTGTTCCGACGCTCGCCTTGGGCGGGGTTTCGGGAACACGGTTGTAGACCACCGTTGCCCCGCCAGCGTTGCCCTTGCGGGCCCGGCTCTTGTGGCTGGGGTCATGCAGCCTACTCCGCTGAAGGTACCCTTAAAACGCTTGAGGGCCTTCCAGCACAGAAACTCTTCAGGCGGGTGATGTAGCTCCCGGTCCATCACCCGCAAGTTTCGGTTAGGGCGGCATCAGTCTCTCTGCGAAGACTCTTCGCCGCCTGCCTGGCCTTCTGCGGCGCTGAGCTCGCGCACTTTTTCGGCGGCCTCCTTTTGCGTCATGACAACGATGCTAAAGGTGGTCACTGCCTCCCACTCCTCTTCACTGCTAAGCATATGGCGTATTAGCGCCGGCAGTGAGAGATCACCCCCTATAACCGTGAACAGGGCAGCGCGAGGCTCATCCCAAGCAGGGCACTCTTCGCGCGTGTGTTGGGCCGTGTCCACTGCTCTTCGATCACAATGGTGACACGCTGTAGTAGGCTCCCTTCCCACCCTCTCACACAGGTACCAGCCGAAGCAGCCGTGCCCCGTCAGGAGCTGTGTGAGATGGAAAGAAGGTGCGCCGTACTTACGTTCCACCCATTCTTTTAGAACGGGCCGAACAGCGGCCGCTTCTTTCTGGTTCCCGGCTAGCTCCCGGGATCTCCAAACGCTCGAAGAACACTTCTCGTGCTTCTTCTCTCCACTTTTGGATTTCTTGAGGGGCAGGCCAGTTCTCTTCCCTCCTTGCAGCCGTCACCCGCCAATAGACCGCGGTTTGAACCTTGGCTTCAAGGTCCCACGGCGGGCTTCCGGCTAGTAGGCTAGCTGCCGCGTACGAATTGTCGCGGTACGCTCGAGCCACCCTGAGAACTATAGCTCGTTGAGGACGACGCAGAAGGGCCTCACTTTTAGATCTCAGGGTGTCCGCATATATTGGCGCCCCGTAGAGGGCCATTGAACGTACCACGCTCATATAGAGTCGTCTACATGCTCCTCCTGGCCCGTCCAGATTTGGGAGAATACGCCCAAGCGCGCCGGCAGCAGCCAGCAATTTTGGGGCCAGACGCTTGAAGTGTTCTTCGAACCTACCGTCGAGAACGAGTCCCAGGTACTTCATCGTCGACCCGATGGCTATAGAAGTTCCCCCCACTGTAATTTGGGCTCCCTCCGGAGGTTTATTTCGAGGCCCGTGGAAGACCGGAACCTCGGATTTGTGCAGTGCGACTTCCAGACCTAGCGCCCGAATCCTATGCACTACGTGTGCTACCCCAGCTGTGGCTACATAGGCGGCCTCCCTGTAGGTTCTGCCACGGGCCGACACGAGAGTGTCATCAGCATAGCAGGAGATGCTGACCCCCCGCAGAGTGGCCCCGCGTAAGACCCAATCGTATCCAATGTTCCACAGGAGCGGCCCCCAACACCGAGCCCTGTGGAACACCGCACGCCATTTTCCGTCTTCCCCAGCCATCTTTAGTTGGGAATACCACAACGCGCCCGGCAAAGTATTCCGCCACTGTGTTTTGTAGATGATTGGGCACATTGTGATATTTGAGTGCCGCCTTTATTGTCTCCCAGAGTAAGGTATTGAATGCATTCGAAATGTCTAGTGACACAGGCATCACAGTCCCACCCTGGGAGATCTCCTCTTCTGCGAAGTCTCTTACGTGGGCAATTGCGTCTAGTGTCGAACGCTGCGGACGGAAGCCATATTGGCAATCGCTCAGACCCGACTGCATGCTCTTAACGAGACGGGCGGCGACTATACTTTCGAAGACCTTGCTCGTCTCGTCAAGCAGCACTATGGGGCGATATGCTGACGGCTGATCAGGTGGGCGCCCGTTCTTCCGAAGGAGCACCAACTTGCCTGTTTTCCACCTATCGGGAAAACGCCCCTGGGTTAGGCACGCAGTGAAATGGTTTCTGACTCTTTCCTCCATCTCGCTGAGCGCGACTACCAGGTATGCCCAGGTATGCCGTCTGGCTCGGGTGCTGTCTTTTTGGAGCGGAGTTTCAAGACAGCAACACTCAGTTCGACCTCCGTGACTGGCGGTACCTCTCTAACCACGTCTGGTGGTATGGCACAACCAGATGCCATGGCTGATGGCACAAAGCCGCCCCTTTCTAGGAAAAGAGCACTGACAACTCGTTCCAAATGATCTGGCTCGAGACTGCTGGTCAGTGGGGGGGGGGGGGGCCGGAGCTTTTGCCTTACGCTCCGATACGATCTGCCCCATGGATCCTCTTCTTGAACTCGGATGCGCCTTCTTCTACTTCTTGTGTATTGACGGCGCGCAGCCACGCAAGCGTTTCGCAATTGATTCTGGCAGTGAATTCTAGCAATGAGTTCTGGTATCCACCAGTACACCCGTCGTTTCGTCGAAAGAAGTTTTGCTCTAGGCATCGCTGCGTCGCAGATGCGAATCAGCGCAGCTCCGAGTTGTTCCACCTCATGCTCAACCCTAACGTCCACTGAACCATTACTTTGCCCCCAAGACTCAACGATGGCCGCCTCCTTGGGCACAGTTCTAACCTTTTTTTTTTGACCCAGACCCAGACCCTTTTTTTTATGTCCGACTCGCACGGACTAAACCCCCTGGGGCGTTCCGTCGCTCGCTCTTTGGACGGGGTTTCGGGCACTCGGTTGCAGGCCTCCGATACCCCGTCAGCGTTGCCCTTGCGGGCCCTTCTCGAAGACTGCTTAGGCAGCTTACTCCGCTGAAGGCCCTCGGAACACGGGAGGGCCTTCCAGCTCGGAACCTCGTTTAGGTGGGTGATGGGACTCCCGATCCATCACCCGCAGGTTCCATGGGCGCCAGAAGATTTCCGGCGCCCGGCGGTGGACATGGTCTTTGGTTCCACCGCTAACCTAGTCGGCCGCAAAGGATAGGGAGAACGGCGCACCGTAATACCGGCACTCCTCTTCCCTTGCGGCCCCACCAATGCCGCTACAGCGGAGCGGCCCCGCCAAGGTCGCAGGGGGTAGGGAGAGTGGCGCACCGCTATACCATCACGCCTCTCCTCCTGCGATCCCACCTCGGCTACCGTGGGAGGGCACAGAGCGGCATCCCATACTGCCGGATCTTCCCTCCCACGGCAGTCCTCCCAAATGCGTCTCAAGTGGGCTTTACAAGCCCATTTGGAGCATTCTCCTCGGGCCAGCTCGCCCAGCAACAAGCCGGCCCTGGGTACCTCTTAGCTTCGCCGTGGGTGACCAGTCCACGGTTACTAAGCCCCCCCACCACGGCAAGGTGGGCACCCTCGGGAGGGGGGGGGGCACAGTTCTAACCTAACCTAACCCACTTTTCTCACAAAAGTTTGTTTCAGTGAGGGTCGCAGTTCTAACCTAACCCAACCCAATTTTCTAGCAAAAGTTTGTTTTCGTGACGGTGACAGTTCTGTTCCTTAGAAATAATGCAATGAATTAAGATATTGTAGCTATAATAATTATTAAATTAGCTGAACGTGAATACTTAAAAAATAAGAAAAAAGGATGTATGCTCTTCGAATTTAATAATTTGCTATGAAGACGGGTAAATTGCTGCGCAATTAGTATTTTTGATAAGATTGTTGTATTTTTGTTCCTAAAGGAATTTAATTGTCTTGCATTAGAGGAAAAAAGTAATGTCGTGCTGATGTGTATTTTGGAATAATCTGCATTACTAGTTTTGTTAATCATTTAGTTTATTTGCAGTGAAGTAATTAATTTGATGTACAGAAGTATATTATTGATGACGATAAATTGATAGGCGATTATTTTTTTGCTGTGCGCTTAATAATATCCCTTACTCTTATATTTATTTCAAGATAATATAAATATATGATATATTTTATTTATTTATAGATTTATTTATTTATGATGTTTATAAATAATATGCCAACCTAGCAGATTTTGTGGAGCTGAGATATTGAATGTGGCGTCTCTAGTGCTGTAATAAAGTGCATTGGAGTAGTAGGTATAGGTATGTACCTAATAAATTATAAGTTTACACGGCCTGAAACTCTGTCGAGTCCAATACCTCATAAAGTTTGTTATTATTTTAAGTTTGCGCAAGTGCTCCATAGCGACATGTGGCAATCACAAATCAATGTCAATAAATGTGACAAAAGGGAGTCATATATTGGGCATTAGCGTGTCGGACATTGGTGCTTTTACCTTACTTTTGGTGTCATTAGTTAATTATAGTATTGTATCCGATCCGTTGCTACTTCCGCATGAAATTGTTTAATCACGTTACATAACAATGTTTACAATACAAATAGTTGAGATCAAACGAGGTCACAGATGTTTGGTAAGAGTAGTCTGCCCTAGAATTTGCCCGTGACCTATCTTGCTAAGACTTAAACGATAATTAAGGTAATAAATTAGATTACTTAGATAGTACAATATGTTCCCCGTGTGGTGTCGGGCTAAGAATTTCACCACCCTCTTTCCTCCCGTAGTTGTCGTAGAAGTTGACTCTGGGGTTTAGGTTCACATTGTGATATGGGCCCATCTACCCATATAATTGTGATATGGGCCCTTTTAGCCCATGGGCTAGCACCCTGTTACTGCGATGGCACAACTTCGGTTTCTTTCAAGCCTTATATCTCTAAGAGTGGCACTCAATTTGAGTAGTTTCATTTGCTTTGCCTACTCTTTTTTGGAAATACGGGTGTAAATGTATGTATGTCCCTTTTAGGTATACACTACAAGTTTTAATAAGCCATCATAAGTAAAGACTTATAACAAACATAATTATTACTGGACACTCAAGTAGATAGATACGATACATGTTTCAGTTAATATATGATGGCAAAAGTTTATGAAGGTCATTTTATTACTTTTTCTTTTTAGGGTTTGCCAACGAGGACTGGTTTTACCGACAAAAGTAGTTATGGGATCTGCAAGACTTTATTCGATGGCAGAATTCGAAGAAAACCTATCACAAGTTGGTAAGTTTAATACTGCATGTATTGATGAATTAATTACGAACGATAAAAGTGAGTCTTATTTATGTATTTACAGGGGTAAAAAAAGTTATATGGGTACGCTATTACTGCAAACGCCAAACGAACATAAAAATTGCGTAGGAATGACAGGTGCTACGTAAATCACGTGACTATTGTTACAATTGTTATTTTTATGATCAACATCTTTGCTAGGCCCACCGGCAAATTTATAACTACAATACAATGCAATGCCGGCAATGTGACGCACTCGCGCAAGATGCAAGTTTCGCCGGCTACAAGGACTATCTCCAATCTGCATGCTCAAACAACTTTCTTTCATGCATTACGATACTTTCGGTCCGATTCAAATTTTAATAACGTCAAATATTAGATATGGATCGGATATTTCTAAGTCAAACCTGACGTTTTGAAGATTATTAAACAGACGTCACTTTAAAACGAACGTATTGGTATCTATAATTCTTATCACGGTGACATCTTATAAATATCTTAAAAATATTGTTAGAATACGGCAGTTTGTTTACAAGAATAATTCGACCACATAACGCGTGTAGACGTCCTTTCAACTTTAGCTGCATTTATACATTTTCAAATATATAAAGAAGTTTTCTGAAAGTAAAGACTGTGTGAAATCACTTTTTATTTTCTTCCGCAACTGACTTATAAGTCTGGCTTCTAATTTTCTAAACAGTCGTGAGGATCGAAACTGGTCTGGGCACTGCACTTATTGCGGTCGGTATGGGGAGATAGCTGGTACCTAGTCTAGGAAAAATCCTATGGCAAGCATGCGGAGTCGCAATTACACAAGAATTTATACAGTGATAGGGTAATACCTACCTACATAATGGGTACCTAATTTGAATTAGTAACGACAATTCAGTATAACGCAACTTACTCAACAGGCAAAATTTATTTATGAGGCATATACTTTTTCCTATTCAAAATTTATAAGATTGAAATAAAAGGAGGCTTATTTCTGATCAGTGATCACGGAAAAGTACGGCAGAAAAAACCTACATTAAACATGAGGAATCCGTAATTCTCATGTTTAATTATTACGTAACAGAAGCAAATAAAGGATATAATCGATTGTAAATACATAGAATGGTAAAAAAATATGTGTATAATTTATAAGAAATACCTATAATATGTACATATAATGCTACATGAATAATTGCATTTATTCTTTATTTACATGAACATATTTACATAATTTTATAAGAAACTAAGCCGCCTTACAGAAGACCCCAGCCAAATAGCACTAGACCCTACTCATAGTGTTGTGTCCTGCCGGTGAGTAAGGCTGCCAGAGCTCAACGAGGGTGCGGTGTGCTGACGACGGGAGGACTTACGGAACTAATTTGTTCCGTCTATTGTCCTTTGATTCGTCGGCAACCCGAACCCTCCTTAGAACTTGTACACTCCTTTTTGCTGTGTACTTATACTTAACACAGCAAAATCCCGTGTACAATTTTCTAATGGGGTGGCAACGCGCATATGACACTCTTTGAGTTGCAGGCGTCCATGGGTTACGGCGACCGCTTTCCATCAGGCGGAACGTATGCTTGTTTGCCACCGACGTAGTATAAAAAAACTAAGACTAAACTTAAAAGCTAGCTAATGTCTAACTAACCTAACCACAAAATTAACATTTTGAAAAAACCCCCGACCGCGACATAGTGGACCGATTTTCATGAAACATGGCTAAGAATACTCCCGACTAACTCAGCTTTCAGACAAAAAAACTAAATCAAAATCGGTTCATCCGTTCGAGAGCTACGATGTCACAGACAGACACACACACAGACAGACAGACAGACAGACAGACAAACAGACAGACATACACACAGACAGACACGTCTAACTTAAAACACTCCGTCGTTTTTGCGTCGGGGGTTAAAAAATAGGCCCTTGAGGCATTGTACCAAGGATACTGGAGTCATTTCCTCGCTGTATCGCAATGCTGATACGTTGTGTGAGGAAGTCGCCAGCTCTTCGGTCACCAGTTACCGCAACCAGACGCTTCGCGATAATTGCATTACAATAGGTAGTCTTAGAACCAAATAATCTAATAGTAACTCGATGTGTTAATTGAATTATAAATATCATTTTAATTAATTTTATTATCAAAATAACGAATAAAATCTGAACAGTTATTAGAATTAAAACTTAAACAAAAACCAACCAACCATAACCAACGTTTAACGTACCGACATTATTCGTTTTCACATTATCCGATCCGATATCGGATGTAGGACCGATATCCCATACATTACAGGCGCCATCTTGAATTTTTTCCTTTGAAATCTTTCCGACGTCCGATATCGGATCGGATAATGTGAAAACGGACTTATTCTGATGTATGGGGTTAATGGGGTAACAGTTCAGTTTAGCATGAAGAAAATAGTTCTAATGAAATTCCGCAACATGGCGCGTAGTCATATATTTCTGGTCAGGCTTTAGTTTCATGAAGCCGATTTGCAATGGATATGAGTTTTCAGCTGTCAAAGTTGACATTCTCTTCAACCTGAAGTAACATTTGAGAACAGCTGCTGTTCTATTAAAATTCTTTCATTTTACACAAATAAATATATACATATTACGCAATATATATATATTTATTTGCAGATGCATACGCAACGTGAAAATATATAAAATATGTACCGTCAAATGGGGTGAATAGGGATGCCGAGATGAATAGGGACGAGGCTTAAAATGTGATTTACCCTCCCATTTCTTTAAAAAATTCTACAGAAATTGTATCATTGAATTGTTATGATACACTTTGTGTAAGTAGTCTCGTACCTATTCACCTCGGCATCCCTATTCACCCCGTTTGACTGTACATATGTATTTAAAATACGCCGTGTTTTTCTTGTTTTCCGTTAAATTCGACACGCAGTTACGCTGTGTCTTGCGTGGGCGACGGTCGCGAGACCGTCGCGAGACCGTGCCGTCGCGTCTCATACTTCCATATCGATAAGGTTTGATGTCGTACGCGTCGCATCGCCGTCGCGCGACCATCGCGCGACCGTCGCCCACGCAAGCCACGGCGTTAGGTTCATCATCAGGAACCACCCTGAATATCGCTTTTTGTTAATTTCTAAAAAAAAATTTTTTTTTCCATACATAATAAATAGATTAATTAGTGTGAGAGGACCTTAATCATAACATTAAAGTCATTGTCAAGTGTTTGACGGCACATGTCAAAACAAATAACATTAGGAATTGGTAAGGGATGCCCCACACGTGTTCAGTAATTAAATTATTTTTTTTAATAATTCGATAACCGTAAGAGCAAAGATGCTAGTTTCTTAGAGAAATTTAATGTATTTGAACTAAAGAATCTTCCCTTAAAGTTAACGGAATTCAATAAAAACAGCGTGTATGTATACATTTTCACGTTGCGTTGTATTCTAATAAGAATTTTAAAATAATAACAGCTGTCTTTATCGCGAGTGCTGAATAGAACCCCTAGTTCAGAACTCTGAGCGTAGAGGGACTAACACGATACTTGCCCGGATAATGTAAAGAAAATTGCTTTACAGTTCCGTTATAGTACGTAAGATGTAGAAAGTTGCGCATACAGCAGTTATGACTCTTATGCAAGCCTTATAAAATATGCAAGCTATCACTATTATGTGTTAATTTAATTGTCCTAATAATGCAAAAACGGGTAAATAATAATCGCAACAAATCATCTCTAAGGACTGTATCGTTAAGTATAAGGACAAAACAAACCTCGTCTAAATGTTGACATGTGCATAATTTTGTATTATTATGTTCCGAGAGTATGATCTTAAGGTATTGGTAAGTACTATTTGATATAAGAAGGTCTGATATTTTTTTTATTTTAGGGACTTTATGGTACTTTCATTAAGGTCTAGCAAATAAATTTCGGACAACCCCTATCTGGCTTAATTTGAGAATATTTCAATGACTCTTTGTACGATTTCAACAAACAAAGGTTAATATGCTGCCAAAATATATTATTTAAGAGTCCTCTTCATGGTTTTTCCAATTGGGTACTTGTAGAATAAATGCGGCGAATTTATATAATTTAAAAAAACGCAATTTTGAGCAACGTTCCGGATTGCCGTAAATTTTTGATGCTAGCAGGATGAGAGAAACAGATAAAAAAATTAGCCATAGGCCAAAGTCTAATTGACATTCATGGTGTTTGAACAGTGCTTAAACCAGATCGATATAAACAATGTATGATAGTCAAATTCGACATCAAAGTCGGAGTTAGAGTAAGCACCATGCCACATTCTCTAAATGGCCGCCATACACAGATCCTGAACTATATTTTTTTTAAATAACAGTGGCTAGACTATGTCCAGATATTCTGCTTTGTGGATCATGTGTCGTTGAGGTTCGCACCATACAATTTTTTTTCGCAATCGTATCGTCTTTTACGCACATTGTGAATTTTCTAGTAGCATTTGTCCGGAATCGTAATTGGTACTCGGGAGGATTAAGTCAATACTGTCTAAACCATATGCTTTACGTCGAGTTTCTAGGACAAAATGTGTACCTTATTATGTGCCTTATTAAGCCCATGGCTTGTTATAAGAAAAAAATATAATAGCAAATAAATACGGCTACTCAAAGTTGTCTTCATACTTAACGATACAGTCTTTATACTTCCCGAATTACTTACAATGACTAATACCTATTACTTTAATTTATTTATATTTCCCCTGTCCCGTATCATTTTGGTTAATTATTAGGTTTTCATTGTTAAACATAAATATTGCTGTAAATCATGTAAATGGCTTCTATTAACGACTATAAAACTAATGATCCCAAACGAAATAAGTTTCTACTATAAAAAAAAGTTTTTTCCCCTCACTGGCTCGGAAACACGTGTTTTGTCCTTTAATACCAGTGGGTAAAAACGCATTTTATCCACTAGTGGGTAAAGTAATTTGACCTTGAATAAAGTCAAATTAACTGCTTTTAAATTGATAAAAGTAGGTGAATCTAGTAATAAAGATGATTTACCACCTGTGGAACTACTGGAAGCAGTGATAAACGCATTTTTTGCGTTGTATTTTCCTCGCAATAGTGAGGGGAAAAGTTTTGTGTTACACTCGGGTGCAAATGTATTTTACTTCTCGTGTGTTAAAAAACTCGCAAGTTCAGGATTCTATTCTCGAACCACTCGCTTCGCTCGTGGTTCAACTATAGAATCCTTTCACTTGCTCGTTTTTCAATTCCACACTCGGCGTTAAAATACAACTTTGCCCCCTTGTATAACAAATAACTATTATTGGTACATCAATTGCTGCGATGTGAATCGCTTTCTTTACAATTAACGTCCATTCATCCCGACAGGCGTGACCTTTTACTTTCTGGATCTCTACCCGATCCAGACTTTTGTCGAACAACTTTCATTTACAACTAGTTCATCGAACTCACTTTCTCCCGATGCCCGAACTCCCAAGGCTCTCATCGGAATGCATTATAATTGTTAGCGCCATCCACGTGCAATGAAAAATCATATTCATACATCGCCCGCTCTATTACGCTTCCAAAACATTATCGGCCGAATTCGAACAACATGTACAAGATACCTATGCCGGCGATCGGTGCGATACGAATCAGTCAGAGTCAAACGTTTCTATTTGTAGAAATGCAATTTTTGACACAATCACGTCTTATAAACATTGTCCGAATATCTTAACTAACAAGTTAACTGCTGCAGCTATTTTATGTAAGAGCCAGATGGAAAACGTCTATTTGCCTTTGTTTTTTGAGGTTTTTTTATAATTTTATATTAAATCGTTTGAACAGATCACTGCTTAATTCAAAATTTTCTAAAAGCATATAGGTAAGTTAACTAACTTTTAGAATAAAATTTTACATTACCTATTAACCCAATTAATTGCATGCAAATGAAAAATTAACCTAATTGCAGTTTTTAGTATGAGCTGTGAGGGCGGGCAGATAATTTCATCAAGCATGCTAATGAATGTCCCACTGACGAAGCCGCACGTGCCTCGTGTACTGTTAATCAGTTTTGCCGATTAACTTAATTCTAGCACGCGACTTGTCTTTCAGATCAGAATTCACTTTCATCTATAAATCGGTTTTGACACCTTGCCCGTGAACGTGCAACTTTGTAATGTCTCGTTTATTTAGGTTAGGTACTGTCTTCAGAAATATTATGATACTTTTTATTAATTAACTTATTTAATGTTTGAGATGCTTATCTTCCTTTTTAATGATGTTTGTAATAAAAGAAAAATCGTATACTTATAGGTAGAAAAAAGATAAAAAATACTTGTAGAGGCGATATCAAAAGCCATAAATTCGATAAACTTTTGATTAAGAAGTCAAATAACTAATGCCTAATAACAATGATGAGTGAGATAGGAGTCATATTATGTATTTTCGTGTACCTAAATGGCATAGGTTAGTCGGGTCCGCGCATCGGCCAGCGCCTGTTCGGAGACCGCGCGAGATTTTCTCATTTGATATTCACATTCAGTGTTAAGACGCTTCGCCCCAGCTATCTATAAAGCGCATCACTGTCGCGTATAAATAGTGTTAGTGGCCGGCCTGGATGCCGGAAAAACATACAAACCAACATTAAAATGCTCTGCTTGCTTCTTCCTCTGTTGTGTTTGTGATTTTGATGAGCTTCTTATCACGTTATTACACGCTTAGTATCCGGATATGGTTACAGGTAAGCTCGTGATTCAAAGCAATTATCTAAAGATCAAGTATGTTTACCTATCTGTTTATCTAATATGAACCAAACACCGCACATACATTATTTAGGTCATTAATTGTTATGACAAACATATCTGAAGTTTATGTAAACATAAATGATGAAAACTGTATTAATATTATTCTAGTTTGTTAAATACACAACAATAAGCGATCTCGAAACTAAATTAAGTACATAGAAAATCAGGCGACAATTGACCCGTGTGGCCTGCCGCTCGCAGACGTCCGATAAAATCCTCTTGTAAATTAATATTTATCTCAATGTGATCTAAATAATATTTATTAGCTAATACTGTTATGATATATATGGCCATTACGACCGTCATCCAGTGTCTAGTTGACGCTGACTGGATGGGTAGTGTTTTGAAGACCGTTACCTCTAATAACAATTTCAATGTGTTACAGATAAATGACATTCTTAAAATGGAAAAAGGGGCAGTGCAATTCGAATGTAGACAGTAAGCCTTTGTACAAGTAAAATCATACTTTGGAGTATTATGCAAACAAAGCAACATTTATACGCTATCGCTATAAGTGCTATAACTAAACTTTGGACATCGCTGTTTATTTTAATGTATGTAATTCTGGGGGATAAAGTCTCTTTGATCGTGTACACTCGCGTGCCTAGTTCGTGTTTATATCTTTGCCACTAACCGCAAATATCATCTCGGTTGATGGATGTTCGAGTGAATGACATTGATATTTCATAAATCATAATTTTCAATTGTTTACAAAAACGCTATGGTCCTTACTTTACTGTTTAAGTACTTAATTATTTTATTTAATATTTTTTTTGTATAGTGAAAAAAAAAAGAATTATGAAGGAAAATGTAAAAATAATATCCCCCTCCCTTATAAATAATATCCCCCCTCCGAAGTTTACCAACGAAAAATTATGAATTTTTTACGAAACATTGTTTTAATGCTAAGTATTACAGGAAAAATAAAATTGTGTCTGTAATTTGGAAACTTTTTTTTTAATAAAAAAAAACTTTTCAGATATTCACTTTCAATTGTATCACTCTTGCGGTTGCATATCGTACTTCAAATGAATACAAGAGTTTACGTAAAAAATATCTTTCAAATAATTAAAAACTGTCGAAATCGGTTAACACCATAAATAATTATCCCTGAAAAACCAACATTCCATATATGATATAGGTCGAGCAAATTAGTTATCGAGTTCACCGAGAGATGGCGCTATACCTGTACTTCTAGTCAAGTCTTTAAAATTACACGTGAAACATGATTATTTTAACTATTGAAAGTTTGTACGGATATGGAGCCCTCGGTGGGCGAGTCCGACTCGCACTTGGTCGGTTTATTTAAATCACAATGCGTTTTAGTTTTCTAAAACATACATTAGTCATACCTACACCAAAGTAAACGAAATCAAATAAAATACCGTACAATAAATAACTAAAACCCTTTATAAAATGTACTTGTCCTTTTTTCTATATGTACATATAGAAATTCCAATTAAACAAAAACTAGATGGCTCACTGTGGTATAAGTATCTAATATCTTTTCAACAAAAATAACAAAACCCTGAAAAACCATGACTCATCAGTACCCAAATCGATGAAAATACAAAGAAACAAAGAAATCAGACATGTATCCGGAAAACTGTGTAAATGAATCTATTACCTACCTCGTAATTAATTGAAGCACGTTATGAGTGACTAATCGGCTAAGATTGACTAGCCTACTTCTAACTGCGTATTTGAATGTGCGACCTCAACCCTGTTTTCATAATCGAGCCAATAATAGTGGTCTTCCTTGTTTAAACACGCTGATAAAGTTATTATAAACTGATTTCATTACTATTGTATATGTATATTTGTATAACCCTTAATTGGGCATGAGAATGCCAAAACAAAATTTAGTCAATTTTGAAACATGTCAAAGACGACAGTTAATGTTCGCGGGTACAGAACGAATACCAACCTTATTCCTATACAGATACGAACTTACTCGTGTTTCCCTGAGATGCAAAAAACACCACGTTAGGGTGAAGACACATATATCAGCATCGAATCGCATTTTGTAGTACAAAAACGCAATATTGTACGGAGATGCGTCCGCATCAGTTCACCCTTCCGCATCGATTCAGCTTCAGCATTAAATGCGTATAAGTGTAACTATCCACTTCTCATGCTGAAGAATGCTTATTCAAGATAAAGCATGAGAACGGCTGCTTATGACATGAAGTTGGATGCTTGCGGATGAGAAAAGATGATTACGTGTGAGTCATGACACTTGCGATTGATAACGGCTGCTTAAGGGAGGGATGCGAATGAGCAAGGCTGCTTAAGCATGATATTCACAGAGTGCGGGCGGACGACCGCGTCATTATCACTACGTGTCCATCTAGCAAAGTGCACTAGTTTGTTTACATTGCAATAATTACTTACTTGCGAAAATGGACGAGGATAAATTGATTATGCTAGTGCAAAAATATCCTTGCCTTTATGACATGGCATCACCAATATATAGTGATCATCAGAGGAAGGAAAATGCATGGGAAGAAATAGCGAAAATAATATCATCTAACCGTAAGTATTTGCAAAATACGCAATTTTGATATTCATAGGTGCTTATTTAACCAACTTATAGTTGACCTATCCATGACGGTTTTCAACTTCAACTGCGGCATAACGTATGCGATTAAATTCAATAGCATGCGATGGCATGCTTTAGCGGATGAAATGCATGCTATATGATACTTCAGCTTTAAAAAAGGTGCGTTAGCTCCCTTTAGCACCTGAACACATGTAACAGCATACTTTAACTTCCGATGCGTAAAGTGTGTCCAAAATCATCCAGCTAAATGCGATTCGATGCTGATATATGTGTCTTCACTTTATTGTACTTAAATAGCATTAAGTTAAATTTTAATTCTCATTTTAAGTGAATAATGTATATTCTTATGAGAATAAATGTCTTAAACCATAAACTGATTTCATTACTATTGTATATGTATATTTGTATAACCCTTAATTGGGCATGAGAATGCCAAAACAAAATTTAGTCAATTTTGAAACATGTCAAAGACGACAGGTAATGTTTAAAATACATGCATACATACAATCACGCCTGTGTCCCATGAAAGGGTAGGCAGAGCACATGAAACTACTCAAGTTTCAGTGCCACTCTTGGCAAATAAGGGGTAGAAAGAAAACGAAACTGCTGCGAAGTTTAAAATAGCAGGGGAAATATACCTACTCCACTCCTTATGCCCAATTGAGGGATAAAATATTATAATATATTAAACACATTGCCTTCTGCGATGGCTGTGGCATATTTTTTTTTACACAAAACCAAAATACGCAAGCGAACATCCGAACAATACAATGTATTTAATCTGCGACCTAGGTTGTAAACGGTATCTCCATTTCATTGTCAGGGTCGAGAGAGGTCGCCACTCGAAATGTGTGGTTTCTGTATTATTGCAACTGTTAAAGATTCCAACACAAATACATGGTAGTTTTCCAAGTACTTACGAGTACATTGGCCACTTTATGAATGAATTATACTATTTATACATACCTATTCACAAATTCATATCATAATGTTGCCACGTAACTAATTTTGTTACGTTATTTTGTTTTTTTTTTAATCGGTTTTTTGAGTACTAATTGTAAAACAGGCAGAAACAATAGAATTGCCTAGTACTCCTGTGTCATTATGATGTTGCCGTGTAGATATTTGTTCTTCTGTAGATAAGGAACTTGTCTTTCTATTGTTTATCGTTGCGTAGTGTTGGTAATAATTGCAGATCAGTGATACAATAGTACCAACGTACCTACAGTACAATATTTTTGAGCTGCGTTGAGAAACGCAATTTTCTAGTAACGACGCTAGCGCTACTGCTACTGTACCTACTGTGTAACAAGGCTTGTATTATGGTTAGTATGATTTAAATAGGTACAAGAGGTCTTGCCCTGTGACGGTCTTCTCAACCTCCCCCTATGACAGTCTTGTTTTATGCCTTCCAAAGTTTTGCAATCCATTGTATTGTCAATCAATATCACGACGGATCACATTCTCTTTTCACGAGTGATGTTATTATTGTTTTAATACATGCCTAGCTCCGATATTGGACACTTATACAGGGGGTTTATTTAGTCATACTGAGCAAATTTTAATACGGGATTAATTAACACACTTTTATGTCGGAAAATCACGGGAAGAAGGCTGTCCGAGCCTGATATATTCTATGAGAGTATTTTTTTTTTCGATCTTTGCATTTTTTCTATAGGTAAAACTTGCAGCGTATAACCTATACTCACAATGACTCTGTAAATTATTTCAGGTGTCTGAGTAAACAACCTTTATTTTCACATGAACAAACATATCAATATAACTAGAACACAATACTATTTATATGCTGCTGTGGTACAGATAAGCTTGCGATTCGCGGCACATCGAAATTCGCCGTTAACCTCCTTCGGCTGCCAGAAAGAAAGTAGCTGCCGTGCCTAAAGGATGACATGAATTTATAATGTCTCAACGCTTACGTACAGTGTCAGATGGTGTAATATATATCCACTTAACACTCGTAGACATGTTGCAAATTAAAAGTTAATCTTACTTCTGCGCAATGTAACATCAAAATTCAAAACCAGAGTAAACATTTCAGGAGGAAGACATAAATGAGTTTGGGCAATTGTGTTCGTTCAAATCGTTTTCCACTAAAACAATAACTACCTAATATTACAGAAGCTATATCTACCTGCTTATAGGTAATTATATCATTTGTACTTTTAGTATCTCTCAAGTTGGAAGGGTCACAGTTACATAATTGTTTATGTTTTGTATGAATAAGTAAGTACCTTCATAACTATTCACGTACTAAAGCGTACTTAGGTACTGTTATCGTAGGCGTAAATAGAATTTACATAAATAATAATACATATGTTGTATAAGCTTAATATAATATATTAGAGGTAGGCCCTCTTGATAGTAAAGCATTATTTTTATATACATAAGTAAAGCGTTTTAGCAATTACTATTTCTCAGTTGGGAGGACATCCATACTAATATTATAAATGGGAAAGTGTGTGTGTCTGTTTCTTTGTCCGTCTTTCACGGCAAAACGGAACGACGAATTGACGTGATTTTTTAAGTGGAGATAGTTGAAGGGATGGAGAGTGACATAGGCCCCTTTTTGTCTCTTTCTAACGCGAGCAAAGCCGCGGGCTAAAGCTAGTTATACATATATTTTAATACAATTAAAAAGAGAAAACAGACAGCTGTGTTGTGCAGGTATTTCTTGAGATTACATATACCTACGTTTTATAACTTATTTACAAAATAATTTGATTTACGTAGCTCGAAAAACATGTCAACCATATGTCATGTAGTTACATTTATAAAATTTTCTTCCAAACTTATTTCGGTATTATCTACTATTCCTAATTAGGGGTATCATGCCACAAAAACAATCAATAAAATTGAAGCTGCGATTTGGTAGTATACACGCGCGACAAAGTAGCGACAAGTTAGCTGTGTCGTCGTCATAATTTCTAAGTACCAAGGTAAGTAAGTAAGTATGAGAAAGTCGAGCTAAGTCAGAGCTTAGCGACACTTAGCTTGAGCTAACTGGATTGTCTTCGGAGCTATCACGCGCCATAATTGAATACAATATACGTTTATAAGAAGCGGTGAATAACGCATTTCACTTTTTTTGATAATAAACGGAGATACCGCGTCACACGACGCGACAACGGCTTTGATGATTATATTCGCCGCTTTCAGTTGAAAACATACGGAAATAAACATTCTCATTACACTGCTATTATTATTCAATCATCGAGGAAAAACAAACATCATCAACAGTTGATGAAAGAGTTATAATTAAAAATTACCGTTTTCTACCACAATTAATATGTTTAACTAGGCAAATAATATGGATCGTAAAATCCAAAGTCATCGCTAATGTGTTAGGTGAATAGGGATGTCCGAATATTTTATATAATCAGGTAAACTGACAGCATCATGTACCTACACTACCTACTTTCAACCTGCTTCTTGCAGTAACTAAATAAATTTGTTGGTAAGGTAAATGTTTGAACAGGTCACCCTTGACCACATTTTTGCTCACACAAAAACTTGAACCAGTGTTGATTATAAGTGCAAAACTTGGCGGAAAGTGTAAAACAGAATGTCCTCTAAAATATCGTAGCCAATAAACCGGCACGAACTAACAGTTAACAACAGTTCGCCACTCTGTTTGGTGACTTGATGCCGCCCGTTGACAAGTGGGACATCTGATTATCTGACCTACACACCTCGAACTGCTAATAATATTGACATATATCTTGTATTAAGCAATAATGTGATCATGATCGTCGTTAAAGATTACGGAACAACTGTTGCACTTATGAGAACCCTACAGTTAACGTATTTAGCTCACCTAAGCAAAACAGGATATTTCGACCAGTTCCTCATGAAGTCAGTCCAAGTGCAAGACGAAGCGATCGCGCGCTGATCAGCGAATCCACACCATTTCACTCGTTTTCGTGTTGAACAAATACACGTCGCATTCACATACTAATTATTTACGAGAGAAACTGCGCGATATACGTTGAAACGCGCATACGGATCGCTGTGTGCAAGTACACTGAGTGTGTGTCCGAGTCGGGTGAGCGAAGCGAGGAGTGGAGGCGAGTGACCACAACCGCACGCGGCGCGCGCAGTGAGAGTTGTGCTTGATGCGATGCGCTCAGCTTTGATTGCGTGTTGGGCTCCGGCTCCGGCCCACTCGGCGGCAAGGTATTCGCTATGCACCAGACCAGGGAGATGCTGATGCTGGTGTCTGCACCAGCACGGGCAGCGCCTGAACCCGGCGCACTCGCGCGTTCAACGCACGCACGCGACGTCATTCACTAACTTTATTACATTGACTTCCTAAAACAATGAGGAAAGTGAACAGCGCTTTGTTATGTCACAGTATAACAAGGATAACAACAGGGACCATTTTACGCCTATTTTTTGATGTCGTTAATTAAAGCAGGCCCCGTAGCCGAATGGCACAAACACTCGCGAAACGAAATGCTCGTAGATATCTATCTCTATCGCTCTTGTGTATTGGCGCGTCAGAGCCAAACTACTTTTCGCGGCGTTTCGTTTTCGTTTTGCGTCGCAGAAATGCCATTCGGCTACGGCACCTGGATTCGTCCCAAAATGCTTACTTGTGAAAACTGTATGGCAGACTGGCTGGGCTACATGCTACATCCCTTGCGATTCTTTGCTAAGTCGTACAAACGCTCGCTGGGTAAACCCAAGGGTATTGACTTAAAGCGGCATCGTCGCGTCGTATATTGTAGTATATAAACTTACATACCTACCGATAATATAAGTACTTAATTAATTCAACGACTGATATGTACCTACCTAACGTTATAACATCATTCATTCGGCGAAAGCAAGGAAAGGGCAAAATAAGAATCCTTTGAATGACATGAAACTTCTTACTCGTTGCGTAGTCACCTCGTAGTACGTATTAATATTAAATCAGATAAGTTACTCGTTTAAATGTAAGATAATTGACATTTAAAAATTTAAAGTAACCAACATGTTTCGTTTTGTAGGTATAATTACTACTTACATGTTTTTATTGATTTCCGTTATCCATTCATCCATCTTCCTCATTCATCTTCGTTTCCGTTCATCTTTTCTTACTTCCTAATAGTATCTATTTATGTTGGTATATCTGCCGTCAGATAATTGACACTATTACAAGCGCGGATCCAGCTTCGTGCTCAGGGGAGGGATCACGTGGTCTATTTGTATGGCCAGCCTAGGCTCCAGGGGGGGGTCATGACCCCCATGACCCTCCCCCCCCCCTCCCTGGATCCGCGCATGCACTATTATGTTATTCTTAACGTTCTCTCACACTTATTAAGCTTGAAAACGAAATAAAGTAAAAATTGGAATTTAACGAAAAGGGGCATACCAAGATGAAGTATCGAATTTAACGGAGAACAAAAAAATATACACGGTGTATACGTTATGGACCAAGTGATATACAATGTGACCTAACCTAACCTAACATCGAAACTATTATAAGGATAGATACAAAATTGGTTGGCTGTACCCGCCTCATTAAAAATAAAAATAAATTAACTTGTCTCCTCTCAAGCAATTATGTAATTGCTACTTCCAATTCACGACATCGACAGTCGACACTGACCCTTACCTTATCTTCCTCAGTAACTCGCTATTCTATTATCAGAGGTCAATGAACTTTTAAGTCTTAACTTTCATCTGAATAACAAATACGGTGCCTGTTGCCCAGGAGTGCAACGAACATGATTAACGCCAGTCATTACTGTCTGGCAGTGAAAAATACTGCACTGGCCCCGTAGCCGAACGCACAAACGCTCACGATAATATCTCTTTCGTAACTATCTACCTCTATCGCTCTTGCGTATTGGCGCGACAGAGCCAGAACTACATTTCTGCGGCGTTTCGGTGGCGTTTCGCGTCGCAGAAATGGCATTCGGATACCTAGACGTCACAATCACGATCCGTAAGCCTTCCGTAGAAACCTCTCTCTATCTCTATCGCTTCTGTAGTGGCGCGACAGAGCCAGCCTGCGTTTCGATCGCCAAATAACTTCAAGGATTGCCACTTTAGCTAGGCCGGTTGTACGCGGATAAGTCTAACTTAACGAGTTAAACTTAGGTATTATGCGCGGTAAATAATACATAGGTCAAAACTTAGGCCCGTTTCCTTACTAATAATATGTAGGTACAAAGTATAAATTAGAGATTTCTATATAAATAAATAAATAAATATTGGGGACACCTTACAGTACACAGATCAACTTAGCCCCAAACTAAGCAAAGCTTGTACTATGGGTGCTAAGCGACGATATACATACTTATATACATAGAAAACATCCATGACTCAGGAACAAATATCTGTGCTCATCACACAAATAAATGCCCTTACCGGGATTCGAACCCAGGACCGCGGCTTAGCAGACAGGGTCACTACCGACTGAGCCAGACCGGTCGTCAAATATCGATTGTTATTCCGCAGTACCTAATCGTAATTTATTTATCCTTTCACCGTTATTAGAAAAGCTATATGAAACATAATGATACAGAACGCAACCTATTTGTGTTTATTTGTTAGAATTGTCTCAGTGAATAGGTACTCGCCTGATGTAAAAAAAAGTATAGTCATCGTTTTAACGCTTATTATACAAGCTTTTAAGCATAGCTGGGCATTAACTCGTTAATCCGTTAATCGTTAATTAACGAAGTTAACATTTTGGTTAACGGATTAACTTTTAAGTTAACTTTAAAAAATGTTAACGGATTCGTTAACTTCCGTTAAATTTCTTAGAGTCCGTTAATCGTTAATCTAGTTCCGCACGCGCCGAGTAAAACTTGCTCTAACCGCTACTGTAAAAGCCCGGAGTACGGTGAAACCTAGGATTTTCCCGTAAATTCACAGTCTATAGACAAGTTGGTGCCTTTGGATCACTTGTTCGAGACCTGCTAAAGTTTATTAGTCCAACTGCACCCATCACTAACTGCGAAATAGAATGTAAATCATCAGGCATGACATACAAATCGCGCAACCGACGTATCAAGCCAAAGTGCAGAGTTCGGCGGGCCGCGCTATCTACCAAGTTACCGTGGATCACAACTTCGATTAGAGGTGTCTCAATCCGAGGAACCTACGCACCATGACTACGACCGCATGATTGACCCAATAAAACATATAAAACCTAGAATTTACCGAACCAACGTCGATATAAGTCCAAATAGAACAATATTTATTAACATTTTGCTTTTACCAATTGGCAGCTGGGATTTTTTAAGAGATTTTGGCGAACTCCGGGCTTTTACAGTAACATTATTAAACTTACGCAAATAGTAAATAGTTCAGTAAAGTTTTTTTTTATAGCGATTAACGGATTATCGATTAACTTTAACTTCCGTTAAATTTGTTGAAATGTATCGCTTTAACGATTAACGAAGTTAACTTTTAAAGTAACGGATTAGCGATTATCGAAGTTAACTATTTGATTAACGGTGCCCAGCTATGCTTTTAAGCTTGGGTTGTATCAAAGGGAATTTTTTGACAAAACACTTATTACATGATTAATATGCAGATTGTGCTCCTCTCATCTATAAATTCACTTATAAAATAAGTCTAAATTTTATATGAATTGCAACTCGAAATCTTCAACACCCATCTGTTTTCACATAGCGTGACGTTAAGGGCACCTGCATTCACTAAAGCTACTTGTAGTGCATCGCGTTACCCAAGGGCGTAACATGAACAGCTGTTAGTTCAGTTGCTTTCCCCCGATAAAAACCTGCTGCGTGTCACTCTTGGCTGAGCACAGCCTTTGGCCACTGGCACCACCATACGTCACCAACCCCTAGCTGTATCCCTTTCTAGCACACTCTTATTTTAAATAGGCATCTCTTTTCTTTGCCAGTTTAATTCGAAAGGGGTTGTGTGGGTTGTTTAATGGTCGTCCCGGCAACGGAGCTCCGTCCACAAGACCCGCGGCTGCCCGGCACACTGACGTCCACGTTGTACTTCCATAATTAGACAATATTTAATTTAGAAAATGTTCTAGTTCAGTGTCGGTTTAGTACATCAACTCGCAACGCGTAAGTAGATAGTAATAATGTACCTAGATGTGTATTATATTTAGATGTAAGATCGTAAGCAGACTCAGCTGACGCAGCACGCTGATAGTAAAATTTATTAGTTACGTGTCACATTCCAAAGGTTACCTACTTTTGGGACCTGCTTCTCCTTAAGTATACTAAATACTTACTATTTCCGTGTCCTGTGGATTATTCTTAATTTATCGATTTGTTTGATTAATGATTACCTAAAGTACGAATTACAAATGATTTATATTTTCTCTCTTGTAATTTGGTTTCTTAAATCTGCGGGCCGATTTTTGAGTCTCACGCGTTCGAATTCAGAAAATTGTCACTGAAAATAATAAGCAAGTCACCGTTTTCAACCGGTAGGTATTAGTGACAAAATCCCGTATGCGAGATTCAAAAATCGCCCCCCTGATCCTCAAATTACCTAGTTCACTTCGAATATAATCGAATATAAATAGGTAACGTTATTTATACGCAAATTACCTACTTATAGAGACATATTGACCGGGATATAAACCGTGATTACCTTATTGAAACTAACCGTAAATCATTTAAAACTCTTACTTAAAGTACAGCGGGGCAAATCTAGACTGGGGGGCAATTGTAACTAATCCATTTTTTCCATTATTACACTATGATGTTGAGTTCTACATGTATCCACTGAACACGCCTACCATCATATATGTATAACCGGTGGACACTCTATTTAATAATGCAAACATTTTAAAACATGGGAAAAATGGACAAGTTACAATTGAGATTTGCGCCGCTGTACCTTATACAGTTTTTTAAGGGGATGGGTGGGCCAATACGAGTATCAAAGTGGGTTATAAAAAACATGCACTGTTAACTTGGTCTGACTTTATGCTTACCAATTGTCGGGACCTTGTAATGAAACATATTTGTCTAAAATTATTAGTTATTTATTAAGTAATTATTGTATTCAATTTTGACAGGAAGCGTTAATTAAAAGTTACTGAGCTGGACTAAGATAAAACGTTCTTGCGTCAAATTCTTATAGGTACTTACTAAGTATCTTTAACTTACCTAATTAATACCTAATTATAGGTAGATAGACTGTTTACGACCTAGTCAATTCGGAGATAATAGCAAGAAAATTGTGAGAAAGTAAGCATGAAAGAGGATTGTAATAATAATCATTAAGCGTGCTCAAATGCTCACGACGTCAATATCACGCCGTGTGAAAATCACGAGTGCGACGGCTCAGTTCCTTCCTGTAACAGAAAATTAATACAGTCAGCATCAAATGACTGAAAGAAATCGCTCAAAGGGATAAGTTCGCCTTTGTACTGTTCTTTACTGGAATTACTGTGTTTTTGGTTATTCATTGTACAATAAAGAGTTGACTAGGTCCTACTACTACTAAATGTACCTAATCATTCTCTTATCTAAGACACCTTTGTACCGTTAAACTAAGAATTATTTTATAAGCCCCTTATTCTTAAACGTACTCTAAAGTTATCAAGCCGATAAAGTTCGTTTGTCCTTTTCTATCACACTAATACGTCGTAAAGGGACAAACGAACTTTATCGGCTTGATAACTTTAAAGTACTTTTTTTATAAATAAATAAATATTGGGGACACCTTACACAGATCAACTTAGCCCCAAACTAAGCAAAGCTATGGGTGCTAAGCGACGATATACAATTAAATAGATAAATACTCAGGAACAAATATCTGCGCTCATCACACAAATAAATGCCCTTACCTTACCGGGATTCGAACCCAGGACCGCGGCTTAGCAGGCAGGGTCACTACCGACTGAGCCAGACCCGTCGACACGTTTATGAATAAGGGGTTAAATCTGTAACGATTTCGATTAGGTGGTGGTTTTTGGAGGAGATAAATTAATTCAGCTAGATTTTACCTCTGGGAAATCGCGCATTTTTAATTACAGTGGCAAATACTTACCTATTTTTAAACGGGTATAGTCATAATCACCTGCAATAAAATGTTACACCAGGAAGGTAGCAAAAATGTCGGATTCTGTCTTATTTGTAGAGCGTGCACGCCACATGTGACATATTTTTGGAGCCTACCAAGAGTAACATATTACAGGTGACTGTACAATAAGTTTACTTTTAATCACTCAATATAAGTAGACACAATCTTAAATGATTATTATCTACTTATATTAGGTAAGTTAAAAGTGGTGATGAGCTCAGACCCCTCGTGTATGTTCTTAATCCCTTAATTTTAATTACGAACACGAATACCCGCATAGATTAAACGGTGTCGTTTTCACGCAATTAGAATTAACCGTAAAAGATACTACATGATGCCCTTCTAAAATATCAAGTAACGTACGCGACTAAGGTGGGAAACGGACGTACGAGTAGGACGTACCTATTCCTACACGAAGAAACGAAAAGAATAATCATTTATTTTTGTTTCAGATATTCTCAATCAACATAATGTAACTAGACCCAATATGAATGTAATAAACATACAAAGAATATACCGGACACTATGACATTGACGGACAGTTTTTCCGGGGAAATAGCTAGCGCGACCGATGACTCTACATCAAACTGGGATCAACTATACTGCTCCCATCTTTGGTCAAATAGTAATTTACGGAAAACAATACTCAACAATGTCCAAAATGTGGACGAAAGAGCTATTACATATTGTTATACTTGCAGGGGAAAGATGAGAAAATATGAGATCAAATCTCCACGAACTGAATTCCGACCAAATGAGCATTCCACTCCAAATATAAGAATTTCCAAAGAGGTTAGCTTACCATTAAATGATTCTAGAGGAGATACCATAAGTGAAGATATTAGTAGGACAGAAATTTTCCCATGTAGAAAAAGTTTCACAAACTCCGCTATCACAGAGGTAGAAATTAACCGTTGCATTCCATCAATATCTCATCAAATAGACTCGAGTATTCGCCAAAAATATACTTCCTATGAACCGCAGCCTACTGAAACCAATCCCCGAAGACTGCGAAAAAGCCTAAAAGGCATCGGATGTATCGTGAATTTTGCTCTGACTGAACCCGTGAAGAAGCGGACTCAGATTCAAGCGTGCTCAATAAGTGTGATGATTGTTGCTATTGTAGTTATAAGTTTTGTTTTGGTGAATTTTACTACTCCTAGTTCTACACGTGTAAAAGTAATTAGTACAACTGTAGTGCCAACCCAACCCGTAATTGTAAACAAAACTTCGTCAGCAGTTACAAATATTGCATTACCGTCTGCGCAACTGCCCGAAATTGTAACCACTGAAATATCGTTGACAGCAGAAGACGAGTTTAACAGTACAACTGAACATAACTCCTTAATTAATAACGTTTTATCTAAAATTCGTAAGAATATAAGGACATACCCGAAAAATTCTAACAAAAGTAAAGAAAGCCAAAAACCAAAAGATATCATAAATCGAGACATTGTATCGCAAAGTTTTTGCTCGTGCCAAACAGATGAAATATGCATGCTAAACGAAAACAGCGGAGCGCCAGATTGCAGGAAATCTATCGACGCCGACGATCCTACTGGTAAGTTCACATTACTTTTAGCACTATACCTGCACATATTCATGTTTTCAACAGACACAGTCCCATAAACGAGTAGTTTCACTGACTGCCAAAAGCACCCAATGGACCCATGTCTAACTAACTCTACCTATTAAAATACCTATCATTAAATTCACCTCTCGGCCAGAGGAAGACGTAGGTGAAAAGTCTCGTTCCATTAGTCCTGATAAAGAAAGCACTATGTTGCATGTTTATCGCTCTCACCATTGCGACATATGTAAATAAAAATATAATTCATAGGTTGTCGACTTAAGGCTGCGTGTCTTAAACCCTAAACTAAAGCATGCCAAAAGCTCTTGAAAGTTGATCACTGCGATAAGTACTATAAAAAAATATAATTAGCCCGGTTATTATTATTATTAACTAACTTTAACTTTAACTTTTGATTTGTTGTTACTTAATACGGGGTGTAATTTTTATAACCGGCAATGTTTTCTAATGCTTGCGGACACGGTTTGAGTTGGTAGTACGTAGTTTTTAAGAAAACAAATATCTGGGCGACAGCTTGGTTCTATTTTATTATATCACGTGTTTAGATAAAAATAAAACTTACAAAAAAAAAAAAACTTTATTTCTGGCCGGGATTTGAACCCCCTGCCACCCCCTGACACCTGTGATGCGCTTGCGAACATTAGACCGACCTCTTACGACTGAGCTACGCCCAGCTGATGCGCGGTCAGCGAAAATTAACGACCATATTTTGCGTTTACTAACCTGAAAGAAAAACGCATGAAAACTCGAAAATTCGCGTTTTCAGGGATATAAGGCTAAGCTAGACAATCATTTATTATTGCCACTGGAACAGGCTCTTGAAGTCTCTCCCTTTTTCCTACTTATACCTAATTATTTGTTTGCAGGTTGTGGAGGCCTGTGTGCCTTAGAGACCGAGGCTTGTCAGCTGGTAGACAGACTGCGGGGAGTGCGCGTGTGTCGGCAACTGAGTCTGGTCACGTGCTCACCGCAAGAGTGGCGCTGTCGCAACGGGCTATGCGTGCCGGCCGCGGCGCGCTGCGACGGCGCTGTGCAGTGCTATGACAAGTCTGACGAGACACACTGTGGTAAGAACCATCTAGTTTGCTATTATCTACCCTGAAGGAATCAACTATGCTCTTGACTACTCCCGCAGAAGGAGTGTTGTCGAAATTATGTCTATGTAGTTTTTCCACTACAACAAGCTGCAATGTGTCCGTCGTACCTATCTAATGGCAATCGGCCGCCCGTACTCCTAGCGAGGGCCGATTGACCCTCACCAAACACCGAATAAAATAAAAAAGATACCGTAGACTCCGTAGAGAGAGAGAGATGATACAACACAACTACAACACACCAACTACAGCTTGTAGCAACCGAAACACTATGATATCCGCTTTCGACTGGATCTCGAGGTACCACTTCCCTGAACTGACTGAGCTGGTTAGTATGCTATGAGTCCAACATTACAGCCTTGTATTCAACAGCCTGTCCACTGCAACTGCGCCTTGTGGCTGTCGAAACGAGAACAAAATTACACAGTTTATATTCATGTGCTGTAGATAAATGGGTGTTAAAGTGTGCGACACGAACATGACAGAAGTCAATTCAATAAAATTATACTACGTGCGTTAGTATCTAAAATAATAGGTACCTAAAATATCAACGCACAAAGAAAAGAGGAACAATAGGAATTAGAGCTCTGCCTTATGGGAAATGGTCGAAGAGATAGTTCAGATCTGAAAACCGTTACGAATTTTTAGTAGTTATGTTGTTGAGCATCGTATTAGGTCTCCAAAATTGCAGGGAGACAGTGGCGCACGCCATCTACTTCAGCGGAATGTTGGTGTACCTATTGGTTCACGCAATTATAAAATAGCAAAGTGAAACCATGTAAATGTAAAACATAAAGATAGCAGGTGGATTACCTGACAAAGAAATGGCGGTAGATATAATTGTAATATATTAACATTGGGGACTCTTACTCTTAGTGTTTAGTTTGTATAAATGCTTGGCTGTGCTAAATGAATATTATGGTTAAGGACCCATTTACACGGTGCGAGAATTCGTATTTGGTTGGTGTACAGTTGGTGTATGTGCCTAACTTTCAACAATCCACAAATGTAAATAAAACCGCAGGCGAATTCGCGCGCCTTCTAAATAAGCCTTTATTCAACAAATGGCGTCGAAAAAAAGAGAATGTTATTATTTACTGTCGCTTGTTACAGAGTGTGACCTAACGAAGCAGTTTCGCTGCGGTCACTTCATATCATGCTTCCCCAATAGCAAGCTGTGCGACGGAGTCATCGACTGTTGGGACGGCTTCGACGAACTTAACTGCACGACAGGTTATTTATCACTTTACTCACTACCTAGCATTTTACTTGCCCATCAATTTTGAGAAATCGTTACTTTCTAGCTGTTAACATTTTTCTATTAGGTACCTAGTCTTTAATGATCACTGTTTTACGATGACTTGTCTTCTTTGTAATTTTTAACTTTAGTACTTAATGGGAATTTACTTTTACGAGTAGAGTAGAGACGAACCAAGCTAATTTGGCAGACAATTTTGATAGCATAGGCACAAGTTTTATTTTGAACGTAACGTCTAAATCTTGAAATTATGAAGTTCACTTTACACTTTAAAAGTCTGTGTTATCAAAATCACTGCCTAGCTCTGCTGTCCCCTGTCCCTTTAAACCCTCTAAGGCAAATATGGCTCTCGTCTCGCCCCGACCTGGGGCAACAGGAACCGAACCTGGATCAGTTTAGAGTGCTAAATCTTTAGGACCTTTAATTGTAAAATGAACTGTAGTCCAGTTCGCTCTCTCTCTCTCTATCTATATCTAGGTCTCTCTGGACTTGTAAATCAGTAGCACTAGGTACATAGCAAGAGTGCGCCTAATCCTATGCCTTTAACCAACATTTTAATAATAAAGAAGCCACAAAAACGTAAGCTGATTATTTGTTTAGCATTTTTTCGGAATGATAAAGCAAACGTCTTCGATCTATAAATACCTACTTATTATACCGAATGTAAAGTAAATCGTCGTGACCTTCATTTCGAAGCCACGAAACTAGGTTATGAATGAATTTTAACGGGAGTTCCTATTCATTATAATCTGTATTGACATAAATACAATTTTTATCGTACTGCTAATGAGTAAATAGGTACATATTGTTAAGGTCACAAACAATATCGGTTATAATCTTATAATTATAGATTGATGCAATGCCATCTTATCTTAGCCCCTAACCTCAATAAACGGACTCGTGTAAAACAGTATTAATCACAATAGGCTACTTGCCTTCTAGTCAAATCAGCTTCTTTTTAAGAACTGTCAAAACGAATTTGAACGACTTGCTAATATTGAATTTATATGAAATCGAATTGAGTGACGTCACGGTCAATTAAACTTCATAAGTCCATGTTTTTCTTATAATTAGCTGATGTCTTATTTCGTGCATGGTATAAAACATTTTATTTTTACTAGTAAACACCATACTAAGATGCCGAAGAAAAATTTAAATCAAATTACTAGCATAGCTAACCTAACCTAACTAAATTCAAAATGAAAATTATTTAACAAACGTCAATAAATCTGGGCTAGGTACTTAGTTCTTCCCAGAAGTAACTTTTCATAAATGTTCCAGAATGTCCCGAAGACCAGTTCACCTGCACAGACGGTCAATGCATCATCGAATCTCGCTTCTGCGATGGATACGCCGACTGCCCCGACGGGAGCGACGAGCCGCGGGGCTGTGACGGCGGCTGCAGTAAACACGAGTTGCAGTGCAGGAATCGCCGCTGCGTTTCTAACGCGTTGAGATGTGACGGTCATGACGATTGTGGCGATGCTACTGACGAAACCAACTGCTCTTGATGATCGTTCTTCCCTTATGCAATTAATATTTATAGTTATTCATGACATTCTCGAATCGCTCTTCTGCGATGGGTATGCCGACTGCCCCGACGGCAGCGACTGCCCCGACTGCAGTAAACACGAGCTGCAAGCTGCAATGCAATGCAGGCCGCTGCGTTTTTAACGCGTTGAGATGTGACGGTCATTCTCATGACAATTGTGGAGGTGCTACCTGACTAAACTAACTGCTGTTCATGATCGTTTTTCCCTTATGCATTATTTCTATTTATTCATGATATTTCCGAATTGCGCTTCTGCGACAGGTACCTACGCCGACTGTTAAGCACAGATTGCAAATAGTTGGAATCTTGGCTAGGCACCCAGGCATCGGTTTAGAGCCATGCTGATCATCAGTATAACACAAAAACCATCAGCCTATCTTTTGTTGTGATCTCACTGATGAAATTCAATGCTCATAAAAGTTCATCCTTCCTCTTATTCTGGAAAGATAGAATGAAACTTCCTTACAATCTGATTTTATTTTAAGTGTTGATAGAGTGACTGTTTAATTATTTTCAGTACAGATGGTCGTTTTTTTACGATAGTTCAAAGTGCGTTCAAATATAAAGTTCGAAACTTCGAGTCATCGATAAATTAAAACACGACCGAAGGGAGTGTTTTTAAATCGACGTGTTTTAATCTACGAGTTAATCTATTCTACATTCAACTTAATTACATTAATTTAATATAAATTAATTACATTAATTTGTATAAATAGATAATTAGTTAAATAAATAGCGACTGAAAGTGAAAGTTATTTGACTTTTTTATTTCATGAATCAGATTTCGTTAAATTTTACATAGACTAACTTTACCCCATTATTTCCGTTTAACATCAGCGAAAAGTCCGTAATGTGACTTACATAACTTTGAACTTCGCGCCTTTACGGCACGATTACGGAAATGGAAAGAATAGGTTTGCCCGAGAAGCTAATAACCATAGATTTAGAGTTAAGCTAGATTGAGTAGTTAGGCCAAAAAGTGTGTCCACGTGAGAGGGTAAAGTTGGGGCTGGCTCTCGCAATTATTGCCACTATCAAAATCATTTGAATGACGTCATCACTGTCATTCTTTGGGGATACCAGTTAATATTCAAAGTTACTACCAAATCTACTAATACCCAATTAAAGGTTTTTTTTAATTGCGCAAATCAATTGGTTTTATGGCTTCGTAATAATGACTTGCCAATTCGTTACAAGGTATTAATGGCCATTTCTCAAAATTTTGGCACCGACAGGTGAAAGATTTGTTTTTTTTTTAATGTCGCATTTTTAAATAAAAATTTTGTAGGGATCGTTTGAATGAATGCGTCTCAAACATTTCAAAAATGTCAAAGGCACCGATATCAATTAGTTATTTTAGAAGTTATGATCGATTAAAATTCAGGTGAACGACATCATGATCAGGTGAAGGATAAATATACACAGGTTATCGACAAAAGCAGCAGGATAACGACAAATTAGTACAAATTTGTATGACACATTTGACAAGTTAACGACAAGCGTCGCTAACCTGCGTCCGTAGTCGATCACCTGTAGTTTGGTGGTCATTCACCTGATATGGACGTCATTCACCTGCCCATCAGCATTATAATAGTTTTTAACCGCCGCCCAAATCTCAAGAAAGGGGGTTCTCAATTCGTCAGTATTTTATTATTATTTTTTTTATGTTTGTTACTCGATATCTCCGTCGATCGCCCCTCGTAATGGTTCATCTGGCTTATGACAAGTGATCGACGTGTCGGTTTCCTGTCACTGAGTCGTTCACCTGGCTTTATCGCACAGGTGAAGGACACACACCGCAAAAAAGCAACAATCCTTTGAGAAATGCAGCCTAAACCGATATAACAGTAATACTTTTCTCATTTAACGCACAAAACAAATATTGAAGGTGTAAAAAAGTATTATTACGATTGGTAAATTTATCATTATTGTCGTCACCCTGTCCCAAAATGTCGTTCACTTGCCTATTTTAGCCAGGTGAACGATGCACAGGTGACCGACAAAATGCCAGTTATTTCGCCAAAACTGAAAAAGTATTTGCCGAACGAACTAAATATTAAGGTGCCTAAAAATTAAGCAACAAAATACAAAACATATGTTACAGTTAATGCAGTATCTCAAACAATAACCAAATTATGATTGACAGAATAACGACTACTTACCCGTTACAAACTCCCGTTCGAGGTAATTAAAATTTTCTATTTTCTAATCAAGGCGTAGTGAGCACGTGCCGTTGCTTGCAGGTGATGGCCGATACTGGCGGCTTCGATTCATCCGGGGTGGGGCGGCAGAGGTGGAATAGGGATCGCACAGTGCTTGCGAGTTTGTCTCGACAGGTCAACGACAAAAACGGCCGTGGACAAACTTTAAAGCCAAATAACTTGGAACATACGTGTAATATTATTATCAGATAGTCTAGTTTTAAAAGTTAAGGATATATGCAAATAAAATACAGCAATAAAGGTAAGTAAAGTTAATAATTTGTGTACTTTTAACAACTCGAAACATGAGTACTCCGCGTTGGGACACGGAAGGTGAACGACAAAACTTAGTTACAATTATTATTTATTTCATTGATATAAAATAAATCGATTTCAAAGCATCAGGCCTCTATGTAAAAACTGTCTTTTAATATGTATTGATAATTGATTTATGAAGATATTGTATACTAAAAAAAAAGTTCTAACATAAACGTACTGACAGGTGGAGGTGGCAAACTTTTGAGAAATGACCTAATACCCTTGCCTCGATATAATACGAAAATAATTTAAGAAGTTTATTAACTTAGTTATCATACAGGTAAAAATACTACTACAATAGGAAGCTCATTAACACTGGTCACACGTGCGAGAGGGACACCAGCCCCAACTTTGACCCTCTCATGTGGACACATTTTACTAGTCTGACCTGACACGAACACCTTTCTGTACCGGTGATAAGGTTCAATTTAGTATGGCAAAAAAAGTGTGAACTCAGTCCGTATTGAACATCCATGCAAATAACATCTGCAAATCAGGAATTTTCAGACTATTCTTGATATTAATTCAGAATGCCAACATTAACATAAAATGCAAAGTCAAGCGAAATTAATTCGTTATCTGTGGTTTTTTGCGTAAGATGCTGATCTATAGTCTATGAATGAAGTTTCTCTCTTCTTGACTTTACGTACGTGCCTGACAATCGTTTATTAGTTGTTGATTCAGCAAAAACTCGTAATTAGTGTATAAAAGTAATAGTTGGCATTAAATTGCCTTCATAAACTATGGCTGACAGTGATGATGAATACGATCGCAAGCGGCGAGACAAATTTCGTGGTGAAAGAGGTACGGCTGAGGGCAGCAGCTACCGGAGCAGCGATCGGCGGGAAGAAAGAGGTCGTGGTCGCGAAGAGTGGTCTGAGAGGTAATTGCGTTATTATATATGTTAGCATATGTGGCAGTTACTTTATGTTTACATCACAAACACTAAACTTTCTTTTCCAGATCCCATCCTCAAAATACCGAGCCTCCTAAGAATCCTATACCTGCCCCTAAATATCCCAAGCGTTCTTTTACCCTAGTAATAAGGTACACATCAAGAATTTTATTTCAATACTAGTTCCTACACCATCTGTCTTAGTTAGAAATATGACTGCATTTGGTGCTATTATTCTAACCTTGTTTGCTTACTGCAAGTACTACAATTATATATAACACAATTGTATAACATTTACATACTTATTTATTAAAAACTACTTATTACACAGACTTGGTAATAAAGTTTCAGTTTTGAAGATTATAATTATCTTGCGTTATAAAAGTAGCCTTTAAAATTATTAGTTAAAACATAAGCTAGAAGTTTAATAAATTGCTTATATCTAGTTTACACTGAACTTCTGTAAAGACATGAAACTTGAAGATTTATTGTTCAAATATTTTTTCCAGCTGTATCACTACATAGTATAAAACAAAGTCGCTTTCTCTGTCCCTATGTCCCTATGTATGCTTAAATCTTTAAAACTACGCAACGGATTTTGATGCGGTTTTTTTTAATAGATAGAGTGATTGTAGAGGAAGGTTTACATGTAGGTATAGTACCCGTGTGAAGCCGGGGCGGGTCGCTAGTACTTTAATAATATAAGCTCTCAGAGAACATACATTACAGTAGTAATTGGTAGCATATTGTAGTAACATACTACTAGTACTAGCATGAATTGAATGGACTAGAAAATGCAGTTTTGATATATTATATGTCTTTCCCATCACGGAACAATGGTGTTCCGGACCTTTGGGAGGCGTGCGCGGGGCCGAAGCCAACGCGTAGAGGCCCTTTCGACACTTTAATGAAATGTAAGGGGTACACCGAGCGGATGTTGCCCTTGCCCGTATCATGGGACACACGCAGAGGCAACACCCGCCAGGGTGTAAGGACTATTTGAGAGTTAATGGAATCTAAAATGAACTGGTCTATTTTGATGAAAGTGATGGACTAAATACTGGGCTATGGATAAAAAACCGGACGCCTGCCTAATAAAACGGTTGATATATTATTATTATTATTCAATTGTAGATGAGCAGCTATTCAGCTGATGAGCCTATGTCACAGTGTCTCATGATTTATATTTAGCAAAGTCATTTTTAGGGTTCCGTAGTCAACTAGGAACCCTTATAGTTTCGCCATGTCTGTCCGTCCGTCCGCGGATAATCTCAGTAACCGTTAGCACTAGAAAGCTGAAATTTGGTACCAATATGTATATCAATCACGCCAACAAAGTGCAAAAATAAAAAATGGAAAAATGTTTTATTAGGGTACCCCCCTACATGTAAAGTGGGGGCTGATTTTTTTTTTTTCATTTCAACCCCAACATGTGATATATTGTTGGATAGGTATTTAAAAATGAATACGGGTTTACTAAGATCGTTTTTTGATAATATTATTTTTTTCGGAAATAATCGCTCCTAAAGGAAAAAAAAGTGCATCCCTCCCCCCTCTAACTTTTGAACCATATGTTTAAAATTATGAAAGAAATCACAAAAGTAGAACTTTATAAAGACTTTCTAGGAAAATTGTTTTGAACTTGATAGGTTCAGTAGTTTTTGAGAAAAATACGGAAAACTACGGAACCCTACACTGAGCGTGGCCCGACACGCTCTTGGCCGGTTTTTTTTTTCATTCATTTAGCAATGTCAGTCACTATCTTATTATTTAAAAGCCACTTGTCCAGTATATTTTAAACACATTTACTGAGGGAGCAGTAACGACACTATCCGGTAAACGGTTCCAAGTCTCTACAACATGATTGGATAGGGAATGATATGCAGCTTTAGTGGTAGTAGGAGTGTGAATCAGTTTTAGGCTGTGACCTCGGGTGTCGCAGCTGGTACTTCTCATAGTGACTACTTTGTGAATGTCGGGGAGGTTGTAACAGTAGGTAATGTATCTTGAAACACTCAATAAGGTCTCCTCTCGCTCTCTTTTATTTAAGCGTGGCATATAGTTACGAAATATCCGATAGTGTAAAATTAAATTAGCTTGCAAGCTGCAAATGTAGCATAAAAGTATATTTTTATGCTTAGAAATAGAAATTAATTGATATTTAACTTTACTTCAAGATCTCGAGGTGGAGGCCGTTCCGGACCAGATTACAGAGACTACCGTGGAGGTGCCAGTGCAAGCCGTGGCTACTCTCCGATCCGGGGAGAGGGTCCACCGAACAAGAGAATACGGCCTGACTGGCCTATGGAAGACAGGAGATATGGGGGGATGCCTCATGATTCTTATGGCTCCTATGGATGGGCACATGACCACTTTGGGCCTCATCCTGCTCATCAAGGATATGGTCAGCCCATGCCCCCAGTTCCTGCTAGGTACATATAAATAATATAATTTAAAACTTAATTTAAACTTGTGTCATGAATAAGCATTGTATATTTCTTTTTCAGTTTATACCTAAATATACTTTTTAATGTACCTATAACAAACTAGCGATTAACATTGTTTCAGAGATGCTGTCCTCCCTATTGGACCAACTGACGGCTCATCCACCATGATGTCCTTCAAGGCCTTCCTCGCAGCACAGGATGACTCCATCACTGTCGACGACGCCATTGTCAAGTACAATGAGTACAAACTTGAGTACAAGCGCCAACAGCTCAATGAGTTCTTCGTGGCTCATAAAGACGAGGAATGGTACGTAGCAGCATTTATATTCTATTTTGGAAAGCTAGTTAACGCTAAACACTCAATTCATTTCAATTTACAAACTATGTTTTGCAAGCAGACTCTTAAAACATTGAGTCAAATAAAGGGTGAGAGTAGAATTTCTGAATAGTAACTTCAACTTCTAATTACAAGGATTTTTTTCTATACTCAGCTTTTATATTCATGTATTTGCTGGTAATTAAAAGATTCTAAGCATTAACAATTGCATGGGATAAAATTATAATATGTTGTTTTTGTAGATAAGTTAAGGCTTAGAATCTCTTAAAGACCTTATGCAAATTATAATGTAACCTTTTTTCCCTACAGTCAACCGCGTAAACTCGTGGAATTGCTGGACACCGTTGAGAAAAATATATTGAAACTTTGTACAAATAAAATCGTGTGTGTAGCTAGTTGATCTCGCGTTGACCAGTAGCGCGCAATGCTACCGGTTTCGATACTGTAGGGCTGTTAGGGCTAAGTTCCACAAGTGTGGTACAGGTGAGAATGACGTAATTTTACAAATTATTACTAAGCTCTTTAGTTTTCTGAACACCAACAAAGGTTGAGCGAGGCTGGTGTGCAACAGAGGTATAAACTGCTATGACGTTCTTGCTAATAAAAGAGAAAGTTCAATTGTTTATGAGCTTTTATTAGTGAGAAAGTCAGGTCTATGTTGTTGTATAAGTCTTTTAGAAGTGGTTTTTAAGTAATAAACTCTGGAACATTCACTTGCGCTTCTAAAGGACTTGTGTATCTGAGTGTATGACAAGACTAGACAACTTGTTTGTAGTCATGTTGTGTACTCTACTCTGATTGTCTGATAACAATGGATGTTGATTTAGGTTCAAGATCAAATACCATCCCGAAGAATCGGTTAAACGGAAAGAGGAGCAACTGAATGCACTTAAAGTAAGTAATTTTCAAAATATTAAACTTTCTTGCAATTTATGCCTACAAAACTAAAGTGAATCAGGCAGATTTTTGTTAACCATAGATATTGGAAACCACTATTTTGGCTCTGAGAATGTATCTGCAGTTGCTTGAGTTGCGTTTTTTTTTTCTCATTGGCCACCTTAACCTTAATGGATATGGTGAATTATTTTTTCTAGAACCGCGTCAACATCTTCCTGGAGTTATTAGAAGGTGGGGAGCTCAACAAAGTGTCTGTGGACGTAGACAAGTCCGACCAGCTGGTCCGATTACTGGACACCGTAGTTATAAAACTGGAAGGCGGAACTGAGGAAGACCTTAAAGCTCTCGATCTGCCGCCTGCCCCCGAGAATACTAATTCGATAAGTGAAAAATCAGGTACTTGTGTTTGACTACCTAACTGTTTTTAACTTTAGAAGTTATTATTTTTTATTTCTTTTCTTTGTGTAACATTTTGATTATTATAAGTAGATGCTTTAACATGATCACTGCCGGCGCGAGTTACGTAGCCCATAACATTGTAAACATGTTAAGCCTATACAAATAGGTGAAATAGGTAGAAAATACGCCTAACGGGTCGCTAGCAGTGAAGTTAATACATTAATTTAAACTTTATGAAATTGTAATTGGTCACTTTGTAGAGTGTCCTTTGGTATTAGCAGTACTTACAATTCACTCTTTATAATAAGTCCAACGTTGATATGAATGATATGTGTCGCTTAACTTCAAACTCGGGTAAATCCATTCTGGTTTAAGGTTGATTATGTATAAAAATGTATATAATCTGATAAAGAATCAACCTTATAACAGAATGGATGGATTTACCCGAGTTTGAAGTTAAGCGACACATATGTTTTTATCAGTCAGCCAATATTACTTGTTTATGAACTAAATGTCTGGTTGCAGATAAACGCGACGAACAACCAGTCGTCATTGACGTAGACGCTGTCAAAGTAAAAGAAGAAAAGGACGATTCTGAGAAAAAAGAAGAAAAAGTATGCAAATTAAGTTTGTTAGAACCAATTATTTGCCCAAATTGTTAAATGTATAACATTGCTAAATACAAGACTTTTGTTTGAATAGGAAAAGAAACCGGAGTCACCAAAGCCAACGACGCCATTAACTATGGAGATTGATCCCCATCTCAAGCAGTTGCAAGAACAGGCTAAAATGTTCTCACGGTTCAACTCCGCGCCGGGCACGGAGCCGGGTGACGATATCGATGTACCCGAGAAGGAACCACGTAAGTACATACCTGACTGAACACAAATAGCTAAAGGAACTCGAGTCCCCAAAGCCTACAAGTCTACTGGCTAGAGATAAATCCCCATCTCAAGCAATTAGAGGAGCAACCCAAAATGTTGTAGCGGTTCAACTCTACTTGTGTTGATCACGAACACTATAAACGGTTCACCGTTCGAAACGGGGATCCATAGTTTTATTTCATGAGTAAATATTGCAGTAACTGAGGACAATATTAGATTTATGATTTTCTAGTTTTGTCCAATATATCATACTTTTTATTTCAGCACCACCTGGATCTTCATCAAGCTCTTCCTCGTCCAGCTCATCATCTTCCAGCTCCGAAGACGAAGGCGACACGGCTCCTAGACGCAAATCAAAGTCCAAGTCCAAAACGCCTGACAAATCCCCCAAACGCAAGGAAAAATCCAAATCACCAGAAAAAGAGGAAAAACCCGTCGACATTGTTAAAGAAAATGACAAGAATGGAGACAAGAGCGGCGATGAAAAGGCAGAGTCGGTGTCTGACGTCGTTGTCGAGAAGAAAGAAACTAGGGCCTTCATAAAACCACCTCCATATTCTTGAGGAACCTCGCGCCCAGTATTACTAAAGCTGAAGTTGAGGCTGTAAGTCTAATATGAACTGCCCTTATTATGTCATTTTTAATCCTTGTTGTTATATTGAATTGGAATACATAAAATACGCGGTTTAGTAACCGATATCACATAAGCGACACCGCGTCGTTAATCTAAATCATTCAACCTCCTTTTCTGTCTAAAGAAGTCCATTGTGTTCACTAAAGCAATAATCTTTTCACATTAAATCATTACAGCAATCGCCCCAGTTCCTAAACTGATATGAGTGCCCTTTTATATTGCATAGTGCCATTTGTTCAGATATTAAGTATGATTTAGGTTACAAGATAAAGATAACAAATTCTCCTTTGCACACTCCACTGCTCTTTATCTATGCTAAAATCCACCAATTTACTGCAGATGTGCAAACGCTACGGCGGTTTCCTGCGCGTGGCACTAGCCGACCCGCTGCCCGAGCGGCGCTGGTTCCGCCGCGGTTGGGTCACCTTCCGCAGAGAAGTCAACATCAAGGACATCTGCTGGAACCTCAACAACATTCGGGTACGTGTTTTTCCTTTCAAGAAATAGATAAAAGATAACTGATTGTTTTGAAAATATTTTAATTAAGCTTTATTTGAATTATAGAACAGGCTACACTAGTATCTTAGTATGTTTAGTCTCAGCAATGCAAATTATGCTAGCCAAAAATATCTTGAATCTCTTTTTTTACTCCATTGATGATGCGTGTGTGTGATTGTTAATTGAGTTGTGTAGGTATACACTGGTTCGCCTGTTGCAATCGAATATCGCGAATCCGATAGATGAACTGATGAAATCATTAATGTCTACCGTTTGGCGTCATCCAGTTAGGTTTAACTTTCCACCCTCTTCAATGTTTATATTGTACTCATACAGTTGCGCGAGTGCGAGCTGGGCGCCATCGTGAACCGCGACCTGGCGCGGCGCGTGCGGCCCGTGACGGGCGTGACGCTGGAGCGGCCCGTGCTGCGCGCCGACGCGCGCCTCGCCGCCCGCCTCGCGCACCTGCTCGACACGCGCACCAAGCTGTGGGACCGGCCCAAGGAGAACGCGGCTGAGGACCAGCAGGAACCGCAGCAGGAGGTATGTTGTCACAGATTTGTGACGCTTAACACGAAGCCCGCCTGCTCCGACGCCCTAAGCTGTGGGACTCGCTTAAGAAAGACAACGCTGAGCGACAACAGAAACTATTGTCCCGGATTTGTAAGTTCACATTTTTGACACATTTGTTTTGAAGTATGTTGCGATGTGGCTAAGACGTATCGTTTGCCAAATCTAACGATTAATTTCGAATTGGTTGAATCGATTAGGCCCTATGTACAAGGAGACGCTTAAACAAATATACGATTTCTATCAACTTACTGAAATGTCATTTGAATCGAAATGACAGACTGCCACAGCACTAGTTTAAAAATAAAAATGAATGATAAATGACATAATAAGTAAATCCTGCGTGAAATTAATATCGTAAAATACTCACGAAGATCCGCAAAAATGTAACATGCGTTAGATTATGTTTAAGGACGCTGTCATGTGTCAAAAAGAGGTTCTTAGAGCTCTGGGACAATAAAGCCGGAGGTAAGTCGCAAGTTGAGAGAAATCAGTGACGTTGGAGTGACCCGTGCTCTGCGAATGGACCATGCTGTGAGACCCGCCCAAGGAGAATGCTGCTGAGGAGCAGCCAGATCAGCAGCAGTAGGTAAGTTGTCATAGATTGCCGAAGATATAACTACCCGTCCGGCACGCGAATTCCCAGGAACCGCAGGATGAAGATTGCATGTTGCCTCATGAGTCACATTGTCACAAACCAGAGACCTTGTGGTCCGACTTGTGGACCTGCCGGAGCCTTATTTGGGCTGATATGAGTCGCCAAATTGTCCGAGAATGGCTATTTGTCCTGCATCTGTGGTTTGGAATAAACTGCATGTCAGTTGTTTATGACATCAAGACAGACAAGCACGGTCGCGTGATAAACGATATAACGTCGGGCTGTCCTTTTCGCACTACTGGGACGCACCGATGCGATAAAGTTTATCCAACTAGCGTGCTACGCCCGCAGATTTATCCAAGTTTGAATTTTCAACTCATATTTGATCACTGGTGTTTGAGCATTGGTCCTTAATATTAGAAGCAAAGAAAATGGCATTTTCCTGCCTTGCTTATGCTAATCTGACGATGACAAATACGGTGATGGTGACATCGTCATGGTTACGGGCAACGTAATCGTAATCATATTCATATCAATATTACGCACTCTTTCTATCACTGCTATTTCATTTTAAACTCTTTTATCTAGTGCGTAAAAAATACAGATCTTATCCATTTTTATTATTATGTGTACAATTATTAGCTCAAAAATTAACATTGCATCCTTAGCTATTTCGCTACATAGTTGGCTAATATACGAGACGAGGGTCATGCCAAAAGAAGTTAGATACTCCATGGTCATTTGATTGATACTGGCCAGTTATACACCAATGTAAAGGTAGGTTATCTGCTTATAAATTTAAAAATAGAACACTTGGAAATTCTTAGGATTCCTTTTTTAATTATTTTTTTTCTAAATAATTTTGGCGGGAATTTTCCGCAACAATGGAGCTTACTCGACGTGATTTTGGTGTTATGATATATTATGACTTTAAAAAGGTTTAACACCTCAAGAGTGTTTTGAACTTTTAGTCTCGACTTTTGGAGAGTCTGCGTGTTCACGTGCAACTGTTTTCAATTGGTTTGCTGAATTTAAAAGAGGACGGGAGAGCTTTGAAGATGAGGCGAAGACCGGACGGCCGCCAACCGCAGTCACTGAAGAAAATGTAAAGACTGTGGAAAAAAATATTCGTGCGACCGACGAATTACATATATAGAGCTCGAGCGTGAACTGGGCATTGGATCAGCAGCATTGCAAACTATAATTCATAGTAAACTGTCTCTTCATAAGCGTTGTTCAAGATGGGTGCCGCACAAGCTCACCGATTTACAGAAAGACCGTCGCGTGGATTGGTGCAAATTTATGATAGATAAATTCGACGCAGGCGAGAACAAAAACGTATATGATATACTTACTGGTGACGAAACATGGCTATATAACTACGATCCCGAAACAAACCGACAGTCCACAGTATGGTGTTTTGAAGATGAGCCGACGCCAATAAAATGTCGCCGAACCCGAAGCACACAAAAACAAATGGTTGCCTCATTTTTCTGCAAGACGGGACATATTGCTACAATAGTGCTAGAAGATCAAAAGACAGTTAATTCAGAATGGTATGTGACAGTTTGTGCCCCAAGAGTACTGTCAGCTTAATGTGACAAGCGGCCGAAGTCAGGAACCCGGCACCTGCTCTGGCACCACGACAACGCTGCCCCGCACACTTCCGCTAGAACACTTGACTATTTCAGCTCAAAAAACGTGACTATTCTGCCCCACCCCCCATATTCCCCTGACCTAGCCCCCTGTGATTTTTATCTTTTTCCTAAAATTAAAGAAAAATTAAAAGGAAGGCGATTTGAGAACAAAGAAGATGCGTTGGCTGCGTATAATTACGAAATTTCTGAGGTGTCTAAAGAAGAGTGGTCATCGGTATTTTCTAAGTGGTTTAGACGGATGAAAACGTGTATACGTGTTTACGGTGAATACTTCGAAAAAATAGATAGCTGTAATAAAGAATAAAGTATGTAAATTTTGAGTATCTAATTTCTTTTGGCATGGCCCTCGTACCTAAATACTCAATAATAATGAAAGTGGATATGTTTGTAACAAGCTCCTTTGTCTAATATCTTCATCCTCATTTCATTGCGTTTTTGTAAATAACCTATATACTTTTAGGACGCCCATGGTCAAAAAGCCAAGAACAGTCGCGATCCCCGACTCAATAAAACCTCTTCCGCCCCTATTGAGGAATCGGTTAGTAAACCCTTTCATCCCCAAGCATGTGTACACTGAACATGATTAGGCCTTGATCATACGTACCGAGTGCAGTGCCGTGAAAGTGCCCTCTGCGGAGTACAGAGTACCTACGTGTGATCAAGACCTTCAGTAATATTAAGCACCATGCTCCCTATGAGCCCATCTCAATTTTGTTGCCTCTATGTTCAAATTAGGGATGTTACGAATATTTGCATTCGCATTCTTTTAAACATTTGCATTGACATTCGCATTCGCTTCAAACGATGCGAATGTTTTGCGAATGCGAATGTGTGCAAGTCGCAGCTTGTTCCTCACCCGCGCCGGCCGCTCCAATTGCTACTTGTCGACTGTCGACTCGCGCATGCGCAGATAGGTCAAATTCGTACGGCGTGAAGTTCGTACTCGGCATTTTGACCAATAGTAAGCATTTTAAATTTTTTACCTAGCGGCTTGTTGGTGATTGCTTGGTTTTTATTTTGGTTTTTTATGAAATTCAGCTATATTCGCATTCGCATTCTGAATATTCGCATTCGCATTCGCGAATGTGACACATGCGACATTCGTGACATCCCTAGTTCAAATGCATCCAAACGTAGCTGACTGGACATTTTGCTTAGCTTTCTCGTTGGGTGGGTAGCTGTCGTGCATGTATTTTCATGTTGTGTATGTAGATCTATATTCAACTGTGCTTAAAATTACGACATCTGGGAATTAAATGATGAATTCTTAGAGAGTTGGTGAGAGTCATCACTCATCAGGCAGCACTCGAACCATTTTACATTGGTTGTCTTGTAGCATGCCGTATAATGTACTGTTAGAAGTTGCATCAACATTATAATTCTAAAATATGTTTGCACCGCAGATATGTCGTTTCAATATCAGAACAATCGTAACTTTAAGTTGGATGTACCAAATTTTCAAGATAGGTTTGTGTTTATAGAGATAGACATTATAGAGATATAAACCTTACGGTCTAGTTTACGGGCTACCGGAGGCGTCTTCAACACCCATAGTTGGGAATGAAAGGTCCGGTAGATGTGTCTTACTCCAACCTATGAAGCAAGATACAGCAATCGGAACGCCGCCTGTGGCCGGGCCGTTAAAGGTTACTTTAATGAAAACCTTTCTTGGTGCAAGTGCTTGAGTCAGCATGTAAACCAACTGAGCGTGTATATTACCATATCCGTATTATGTTAATAGAGCTTCAGCCTGAACGAGTCTCCGAACCCCGTGCTGCACAAGATCACCGAGCACCTGATCGAGGAGGCTTCAACTGAAGAGGAGGAGCTGCTAGGAGTCGAGGCCGACACTGAGGCGCAGACCGAGCAGGCGGATCCGGAACTGGTACGTAATAACAAAAGGGTTGAAGTAATTGTATTTATATATCAAATTCTCCGCGTAATATTTAACACTGAAATTGTACTCTCTAATTGTATCTCTCCTGTATATAAATACTAGCTTTCGCCCACGGCTTCGCTCGCGTTATTAAATTCGAAAATTGCAGGATGCTTCATACAAACTTCCACCCCCCATTTTAGGAAATTGGGGGTTTAGAAAGAGAAAAAAAGTGGCCTATGTCACTCTCCATCCTTTCAACTATCTCCACTTAAAAAATCACGTCAATTCGTCGCTCTGTTTTGTCGTGAAACACGGACAAACAAACAGACACACACACTTTCCCATTTATAATATTATATTTTTATGTCTTGACTACTATTTTTCCGTTTTAGATGCGCGTACTAGACCGGCTGGTGCTGTACCTGCGCATCGTTCACTCGGTTGACTACTACAACCATTGCGAGTACCCGTACGAGGACGAGATGCCCAACCGCTGCGGCATCATGCACGCGCGCGCCGGCCCTCCTGCCACTAAGGTAACATATGTGCCATGTCCTAGGAATATCCTCATTTTGAGTCCATTAGCCCGGTTAGGTTCTAGTTTTTTTACTATTTTTATTAGCCTGCTTTAGGGCCAGTTGCATCAACCACAGTTAACAGATACATCAACGTCACGCAGCTATGGAACTTCCCCTACAAGTTACCGAACGCTTTATTGGTGACAGACAGTATGATAGAACTGACCCTTAGTGCGTTTTCACATTATCCGATCCAATATCGGATGTCGGACTGATATCCCATACATTACAGGCGTCATCTTGGATTTTTTCTATTGAAATCCTTCCGACATCCGATATCGGATCGGATAATGTGAAAACGGTCTTAGTCTCACACTGCTGGGCAAAAGCATCCCTCAATTTCCCCACTCAACCCTGTCATCGGAGTTTTCCCACCATTTTGGATATAATGCGTGCTTTACGGTGTTCAGACGGTGGGTCCGATTTAGCAATGATTTTGGCCCATCTAGGCCTGGTATCTGGAGCAGAATGATTACTAGTAATAAAGGAATAAGTAAAACACGTTTATCAGTGTACTGTATTCAAAATGCCAATTGATAAATTTGTTGATTTCAGTTGATATTGAACTTACGATTTATTTTTAGCCCACCCAACAAGAAGTGCAGGATTACATCAAGACATTTGAGGGGAAAATGTCTGCATTCCTCCAAGATGTCAAACCCCTCACTGAAGAAGAGTTACAGAAACTTGGAATTAAGGTAACTTGGCAGAATGTAATCATGTTTACGATCTTATTAATAGTTTGTATTGTACTTATTTTGATACTAATGTTGTTCATATTTACATCAGGATCCCGATGCGGAAGTGGAAAAGTTCATCCAAGCTAACACTCAAGAGTTGGCTAAAGACAAGTGGCTGTGTCCACTCAGCGGCAAGAAGTTCAAGGGGCCCGATTTTATTCGGAAACACATCTTCAACAAGCATGGAGAGAAGGTGCGAAAAATAGCTTTGTTCTTGTTCTTGCCATAAAGACGCTTTGACAGATCATAAAGCGGGATGTTTAGCCGGCCGAGGATATATTTCATATATAACTTAACTGTTAAAAAGAATATAAATACATTTTTCAGTACAGATCTACAGATGGTCGTTTTTTTACGCACTAGTTCGAGAAGTGGTTCATTATATGCCAGGACGAAACTTCGGAGGCTCATCTGTACTGAAAAACGTCGTACGATACACGTGCAAAAAGGAAATTCGTAACTCGTGTCGATTTAAAACACTCCCTTCGGTCGTGTTTTAATTTATCGCCACTCGTTTCGAACTTCCTTTTTTACGCACTTGTATCATAATGTACTATTTTGTGTTTGTTTTCCATCGTGGCACTTTATTAGGTAGTATTGAATTTTCATCCACGTGCGACCCGTTTAGATGTTGGAGATGGCTCAACCTAGTTAAACTCGCTCAAGGGTTATATATTATCTGTTTTGATTAATGTAACATGTCGTGCGTCGTGAACTGAATAAATTAAAGCACCGTTGCCGATATTTGACACGTTACAAGTGTGTAGAGACATCTAAAAGTTGTCGATTAGTTCCATGGTGTTATAATGTTGTCAGGTGGATGAGGTGCGTCGCGAGGTGGCGTACTTCAACGCGTACGTGCGCGACGTGCGGCGCCCGCAGCAGCCCGAGCCGCCGCAGCGCGCGCCGCCCGCGCAGCTCGCGCCGCCGCCGCAGCCCGCGCCGTGAGTACACCACACCGATACTCACATTTTTCCTTCTTATTCTCTTAAAGCGTTCGCCATAGACGTCTGCTGCGTGACGATGATGGATGTGGTTGATATTGACATTATGGAAATCGTACTTTACGATACAAGTACGAAAAATACGAAATTACTTATTCGCACGTGTATTGTAATTTTAAAACGTTTTACAGTGCATTTTTTTCATAAGAGCAAAGAGTCTGCTCGCTGTTCAAAATAGTTCTGCACGAGAGCACATATTTATTGCCGTGAATGGTGAATGATTTACTTTTCTTTTTAATCCTTATACAAAAGAAAATACGAAATCCACGAATTACGTGCTACGGAAATAAGTATGTGCAGAACTATTTTGAACAGCTTACCGAGGGCCGCCATCTCACAGAACAAATTTGTTCGGGCGAGGCAAACGTGCGCGCATGAGCACGGACGTTTTCCTCGCGAGGCGTGCGGCCAATGTGAACTGATGACCTTAAAAAATGTTCAGAAGTTAGGAGAAGTATTGAGTGATTGTTTGTGGTCAGGTACGGCGGCGGGCCGGGCGGGCCGGGCGCGCGCGGCTGGGGCTGGGCGGGCTGGGCGCCGCCGCAGCCCTACGCGCCGCGCCACCCCCGGTTCTCCAGGCCCAGGTGAGCTGCTTCACATTCTTCTCTCTTATACGTACACCCTATCACAAGAGGAACCCGAAACGTTTTATCCTGACGTTTCTGAACTCGAAAGAAGGAAAAAATATTACACGAGTTTCTTGTATTCTGTTTAAATTATTTCTTAATGTACTTTCATTTAAAATATAAAAAAGTAAATCGTAACTGGTACTTAATAGTACATTACGATATTAATGCGGAAAAGAGGAAACTCGAAACGAGTGGCGATAAACTACGTATACGGGCGAAGAGGGAATTCGTAACTCGTGTTTATTTCAAACACTCCCTTCGGTCGTGTTTTAATTTATCCTTTTTTCCGCACTTGTATCGTACTCGTAATGTACTCTTTGTCTTTACTATTTTTTTCTCTTGAACCCTACTCTTTGCAATTTATGCAATTTATTATCCATTAGATTGAGTCCCATAATGATATCATATCATTATACCATCAAACATACATTTTGTGCTAAGGCGTTGTTTATTTGTTTTTGTTTAAATGAAATTAACTCTGAAACTAGACGAAATCCAGGCCCCGTAGCCGAATGGCATTTCTGCGATGCGAAACGCCGCAGAAATGTAGTCTTGCTCTGCCGCGCCAATACACAAGAGCGATAAAGACAGATAGCTACGAAAGAGATATTATCGTGAGCGTTTATGCATTCGGCTACGCACACATGAATATTCCTCTTGAAACATGATCACGAATATATCGTTAAAATGATTCGGTTTCCTCGTGTTACTCTGTGTATAACCTAGTTTTCACATGGAAATTAAGTGTAACGAATCTGCCGTTAATATTGATAAGACTAGTTCATTCATTTTTTTAAATTTACGAGAAAAAACATGAATTCCCTACTCATAAACAAACACTGATCTCCGAGTGAAAACAGGTCACGATTGAAAAGCGTCTGTTATTCAGCCACATGTTTGCACTTTAATGTCAGCTAAAATAAAATATATTTTTTGTACTTAGTGTACTTTAGCTTGCCTTATTTTTTATGTTAATTTGTAAACTTGTGACTTGATGACCGATCTTACATGTATGCTTTCCTGGGTTTTTGTGTTTTTTTACCAATATTTTGATTAGAAAATGATATTGCTCCAATACCTACTACATATTTCTTAATATTTTATTTAAAATATGCTTATCTTTTGCATTTAATATGCTTTATTTCATTGATCAGTTATGGACATCATACACATTTACAATTAATAATGAAACGACAATGTAATTCTGATCTTAACGATAGCCCAATATGGGCCGTGCGGTTTCCAGATTACACACTCATTAACTCAGTATGGCCATCATGTCGTGCCGTAATTGAACATCATATATATTACTATAAAGTCTATTGAAATTTATGATGTTTTAGTTTATTAATGAACTTAGTATGCACTTTAATTACATAAATAAATCACTAATGGATTGGGAATAATACTTATATTGATCTTATTCTGCTCTTTTAACCTTATTGGGATATTTATAAGCCGGTGTCTAAACAATTTTGTGCTTAAATTAACTATAAAAAAATACTATCATTAATAAAAGCTTTAATCAAATTTACATAAACAAGCTACTCGTAACGTCTAATAAATGATACCAATATCTCGCAACATCATACCGTTGTCGTTTAAAATTTATTTTAAATATTATTTGAAATATTTCCTATAATTAACATAATTTACATCTAATCATATTTAAAAGGATGTAATATTGTACTCGTTAAATTGTAGTTAACATTAATCTGTGTCATCAACCGGAACCGCCCGATACGTATACCGCTCATTTTATGAACATATATAAGTAACTATCATAACATAACAAAGTGCTCGTTCAAAGACTATCTACACATGTTCTTCTCAAAACACGGGATCAAACTGCTTTTTGGGTTTTTGCATGGCATTTTTTATAAGAATATTCAAACATATATTTGTACCCCCTTATTCATAACCGTTCACTAAAGTTATCAAGCCGATAAAGTTCGTTTGTCCCTTTCCGACGCATTGGTGTGATAGAAAGGGACAAACGAACTTTATCGGCTTGATAATTTTAGTGAACGTTTATGAATAAGGGGCGTATACTCTTCAAAGACAATCAGCTAAGTTTAAGGAAATAATTTGCAGGGATAATGTCGACCGCTCCCGGCCTATTATTGCCTACAACGATCTTGACTTCCCGGATAGTGGCGATATATTTTAAGTATTGACTTTTTATCATGACAGATCATATTTTATATTTGATATTTTTGTAATAAGCATTCCGACTTACGTATAAAATAATGTTAACTTATTTCAAGCCTATTTCCATGTTCCGATCACTTAACATACCATTACATCTATATAATAGACTAGATTGTAGTGAAGCCATAAAACGGACCTATCTCTTAATTACTTATTAAATTTTTCAAACTCTATCACCAATGAAACATTATAAGACAAAATTACACAGTACAACTAAATAGCTGTCTTATAGACATTTTAGTCTCAATTTTGTTCATTTCTTGTACAATTTTTGGTTGTGTAATGTTACCTTAGACTTTTATATTACATGAGCTATTAATTCTGTTGTACAATGTACATTAAGTATGAATATTTCTTTACCAGCACATAAATACAAGTATAGTAAACATACCATACCACGTTAAACTCTGTTAGCAACGCCAGCAAGACATTGTAAGTACAATATTAGTACATAATAATACAATCACTTGTAAGACTATTTTGAAATAAATACTATCTAATAATATTACGTGTTAAATCTGTTTTTCCTACACTTCCTATTCATCAAAACCATTTTAGCGTATTACCTATATATCTCCGGGAAGCCGAGATTATTTGTCTTTCAATCTCTAAGCTGGACAGACATTTATAAAAAGCATATTGTATCGATATTTCTATGTTGCGTACCTATAATAAAGAACAAGTCTTCCGCTCTGTAGCTACATAGACACTTTACATTTAAAATGACATGCCTACACTTTGCATTAAGCGTGTGTTTTGCCGTGTGTACGAGTTTTAGTAGAAACATCTCGATTCCGAAAAACATTGTTCCGAAAGCCTTCATTTTAATGTCGTCTTAATCAGTAACATTACCGATCTTCAGTGGAGAATGATTTTCGGAATTATGCAATTTCCGAATGATGTTTTCGAATTAATGATTTGAAGATTTTGGAAGGATTGCGACCTAGTATGTTTGAGTAGTGGTTGCTAACCGTGTGGTTGCTTGTTAAAGGGGCGGCGGCGCGGACTACCGCCCTGTCATACACTACCGAGACTTGGACGCGCCGCGCGAACCCGACGAGTTCATATAACTTGGACATACATCACCCAAAGGACGCCCGTTACAAACACTAGTAGTATTTTAACAATGTTCCGTACACAAAATAACTTATTTAGACTTTTAGTAGGTTTACTAATTTGTTTTCTTCGAAATTGTTCGTAGTTTTAAGCTTAAACTGTCGTAATGGACTAAAAATATGCTATTTTTGAATAAAATACATATTTTATTCTGGTGAAATCGGCTTTAATTCAAGCAAATCTTATTTATAGTACATCTAAATAATATATAAACGAAGAAACTGACTGACTGACATATCAACGCACAGCCGAAACCGCTGGTCCTAGAGACTCCAAATTTGGCACGTAGGTTCCTTGTAAGGTGTAGAAGAGCACTAAGAAAGGATTTTCAAAATTTACATCCTAAGGGGGTGAAATGGGGGTCCAAAGTTCAACGTTTTAATAAAATTACTTTTAGCACGCGGGCGAAGCCGCGCGAAAAAGCTAGTATTTTTTAATAGGAGTAGGTATTCTGTACCCATTTCACGTATTTAAAAACAATAATTGCTGTAATCCTAAATCCAACTGCTATAGAGTCGAGTAAGAGCTTGAGAATTGATTTAATGTGTTCATCGTGCAGACCTTTTAAACAGGAAATTAATTCAAATGCTCTCGTACAATGCAACCTTGCTTTGTTTCGCGAAGCCAAATTTCTAAGTAAGGAAAAACTAAATGTTTATGACCGATATAATATATTCACTCTTGTAGAATTCATGGCACGTGAATTCAGTGAGTAATACCTTATTTATACAATATAATATAACGTTGGAAATATTGGTTGCGAATGAAGCCTTGAACTCTCAATCGCGATAGGCACAAACTGTTACTAGGTGCATGCTAAAATAGCATTGAAGAAGGATCCTTCAAGATTGATACTGAAGGATCATGATTGATATTATTTTCGCATATTGACATACACACAATTTTATTAAGTGATTAGCTGATTAGGTAAACGAAGATCTAATAATATACGCCTCATTTTCCGAGACAAGTTGGCTCTATTGAGCCATAAAAGCGCACATTGTTAGCTAAGATATGGATATACCATTTACCATCTAAGTCCACGCCAAGTTCGTGGCATGATTTATAGGAGTATAGATGAAACATATATAGTTTGGAATGTATGGAGAATTAGTGGTAAGTATGTGGGCGGTACGTCACCCGGATGTGTGGATGCAACGCGCGGCCAGCGGTCGCACGACTTCGGTCGTTATTCGTATCGCGTACAGACCGCAAGCGAGCGATCGCGACAACTGAGACTGGAGCCAATAATACAATCTTTCACGCTTTGTGGCAAACGATACACAAGTCTGTGGTGCACTAATATTGAAGAGCTATAAACAGATAACTTTAACTATGATATGCTACATAGCGGGAACGATTGACTCTTGGCTTCTGATCCTGAACTAAGCGTTACCAAATTTTGTCAGATCTTTTCGATTGAGACTTTAAAATTCTGCTGTTATGCTCACATGGGCCTAAAGACCTTATAAAAAGTATGGTTAATTCAAAATTCAAATAAGCACTTTTAAGCTTAATTGCGAGTTATACTAATTGCCACAGCGGAAGTGTTAAGAAAATCAAAGTACATACCTATTTGTTATTTCATATTTGCTACTTTTTAGTCACTGAACTGAAATACCTACTTTCTACTGGAGATTCACCGTCACCGCGCAACTTACCCACCGCCTGAGAGTATGAATATGATGGACCAATGTTCACTTGAATCGAGCATAAACTTCAACGTGGTTAGCTATGGGCAATAACTCTGACTTTATAGCCAGACGACACACCACGCTTTGTCACGTCATAAGGCCACGGTCACACGGCGCCTGCGGCTGACACTTGCAACGAAAACCAGGACACATTACACCGGCTTCGTGAGATGTACTGACGTCTCAAATCTAAGATAACAAACAATATAGTAAGAAACTGTTGTAAGAAAGGCTTAGTATTGACTGGACATAAATAATCTTAGCTGCTTTGTAAATTACTCTGGATGAATATAGTCTAATTACTATCTATTAGTGGCTCTGTCCGGAAAATTGCGTCCACAACTGGATGAGACTAGCTCAGGACCGGGACAAGTGGCGTACTAGAAGAGAGGCCTATGCTCAGCAGTGGGCGATAAAGGGCTGATATGATGATGATGATGATGAGTGGCTCTGTGAGCAAAAGGGAGAAACATTTTTTTCATTATTACCGTCATGTCATGTAATAAAATAATGAACAAAATGTTTCTTCCTTTTGCTCACAGAGCCACTCACGTTGGTCTTAAGCTATTGGCGCTTAATGATGGCAATTTCAAATGTCAAAAAATCGACAAAAAAATGTATCTTAAAATTTCACGAGAATCGGTTGATAATTGCGACCTGTAAGAGGAAAACATGATTACGGTTCGTTACAACCAAATTTATAATACGAGTACCATGTCCTTAGAATGTGGTAAAATTATAACTTGTTAGTAGTATAATTTCTAAAATGACATTGGCATATTACATCTAATATTCGAAAAGTTTCATAATAACCAAAAATCAAAATGACACTCAGAATACCTTAATTTTTATTTACAATGTGCAATATATTGCTTCACTGTGTTTTATTATTAACTTTATTATTCATTAGGTAATTAATATTAACCATTTAAGAAAAACTGTAAAAATACAGTTGTCTGCATTTTAGGCATTTTGAGAAAGTGAAGTTTTGGTTTTAAGTTAATTTGACTTTAGACGTTTTGGAAATACGACAATTTGAGAAGTAGTTTTAAGTCATTTGTCATTTCAAGTTTTAAACATTATGAGACTGATTTGTTTTGGGATTGTGACGTTTTAGAAACATGGATTGTAAATGTTGGTTGTAACTGGTTGTAACGAACCGTAATCGTAAACATCGGAACATACAAAAAGCATATCGACTTAAACAGTAGATCTACGCTGTCGCTCCGGTCAATTACAATATACTAATGACAACCATACTGAGGCAAAATCAGTAAGGACCTTTAATTTTCTTGATTAACTTATGTAGGTACTCGTTCGTGGTATAGATATTTATCATTGCACGTATTTAACACCAGGTACAATATTCAAGGAATCGAGATTCAAAAGATCATTGCATAGCTGCAGAAATAAGGATAAGGATAGTCTTCGTGCTAATAAGTTGTTAAACGACTAAAAAGCATTGTAAGGATGTTACGTATAAGTTGTAAATTTATAGCCGGATTTCAGTACAGGTTTAAAGACTAAAGCACTGACTCGGGCTAAAGTTCAAGTTGAACTATGACTAACCTGAGCTGATTCAACCGATCTAGTTTAAATCACACTATCACTTGTCCTCGATGCAACGGATTTGAATAAGAACAGCATCTTTTGCAGTTGGTTTTAGATTAAATTGGTAATACTTGTACCTATAATGTCTTGTTTACCCCAAATTGATAGAGACAACTACATTACCTACGAAACGGAGCATGGCCGGTTGACATCTTGTCTACGCGTCCTATTAATTTATTTCTTTAATTCACTAAGTGTGATAATTTCGAACTTTAAACAAATATAGTGGATTAGTTTCAGTAACAGTGCTAGCGAATCTGCGTCAGCTTCAAGTATGTGACGGGCAAGAGGCTGCGCAGGTTCGGGACAGGTGGCGATCTCTCATTTCAGAGTCCAAGATTCACTTTGGATCACTGAGCCAAAATAGTTAGTTTAGTGTTAGGACCGATAAAAATAAAACCCAAAATTAAACTTCCCCATACAAGTTTTAAGATTGTTTTATGGACCATTGTTGCAAATCTTCCTCAGTAACAAACCAAAATTTACCTGTTATGTTATAAGTTAAAGCGCAATGTCACCAGTGGTCACGAAAAAAGTCAAAAACCACCTCCGGCTTAGCGACATAGGTAGTTCGTGATTCAGTTTTCCCCATTGTCATTGGCACCGAGATCACATTCTATAAGCTCCAGATGACTTGGCGTTGATGTCATATCTTGTTTAATTTTACATTCATGCACATATGGATGTAGTAGGAAGGACCGATTGTCTGGTTGTAATTTATGCCAATGACGTGGCTGTAATACAGTAAAAATGTTAAACTATATTAAAATACCTACTCGTATCTGTTACGTTTTTTGACTACGAGCTTTTGTTTAGGAAAACCTCTGATTGGTCCTCTCATCCTCTGGTTGGTTTGCCAACCTGCCGGTTATTCTGGTAAAACCTGTGGGCTTTTCTTTTTTTACTCGTACAAGCTGTTATTCAACTTTAGACGAGGCTCCAAGGGGATGTTCGTTTGCAAAAATAGCGCACCTCATTCTGACTTCTGATATATATTGCATAGATCCCTGACATCCTATAAACAGATGTTTTGTGGTCCCTCTCGCCCCTACACGGCAATTAAAGATAGCATACAAAGAAAAAAAATATCAAACCATGCCGTGTGGGGTACCAAATGAAAGGGCTTATTGATTGAGTAGTTCACGAATATATAGCATAGCATACTAACATTTCTTACATTGTCTCTAAAAAAAATTTTAGAAAGTTTACAAAAATGCTTCATTTTTGAGTTAATTTTAAGCCACTATAGATTGAGAACTAATGAATATATTTTAATTATTATTATTTTAAATAACTTACAATAGTCCATTGTTTGCGAACCAATAGTTCGTACAGTGAAAAGGTTGCATGGAGGAGCGGGGGCAGCAATCAAAGATGGTGAGTTTCGATATTTCAATATATTTCTTAAAATTCGGTTTCTGAGTGGAATTTCAAATATCGAAACTCGCCATCTTTGATTGCTCCCCCCGTTCCTCCATGCAATTTTTTCACTGTACTAACTATTGGTTTGTATACAATGGACTATTATTTTATTAGTTATTTAAAATAGTAATGATTAGAATATATTCATAACTTCTCAAGCAATAGTGGTTTAAAGTTACCTAACTCAAAAATGGAGCAATTTAGTAAACTTTAAATTTTTTTTAGAGAAAGTGTAAGAAATGTAAAGTATGCTATATATTCGTGAACTACTCAGTAAGCCCTTTCATTTGATACCCCACACGGCATGGTTTGATGAAAAAAAATTTTTTCTTTGTAAGCCATCTTTAATTGCCGGGGTGCGGGGTGGGGTGGGGGACCATAAAACTCGTTGGCAACATCTGTTTATAGGATGTCCGGGATCTACACAATATAATTATATCAGAAGTCAGAATGAGGTGCGCTATTTTTGCAAACGAACATCCCCCTGGACTCCCTGGAGCCTGCTCTACTTGCCTTGTTAGTATGTTAGTTTGGGCTATGGTTTGGGTCAAAACTAGGGAATGCAGCTAGAACCGAAAACCGAGTATCGGTTTTTTTTCGGTGAAACTCGAAACCGATTCGAATTTCGGTTCATAACCGAGTTTTTGTTCCCTTCAGGTAAATTGTTAAACAAAACAGATTTTTCGCTTATATTGTGTTTTTATGGACTTTGTAAACACAGTATATAAATAAAAATCTCATAGGACGATTTGTTGACTGCTGGGACCAGTTTTTCTTAGGAATTGGTGAAGATTATTGCTTTGAAAAGTATAGCTGAAGTTCAATCGACATGAACAATTTAAAAATGTAACGTAAGTGATGTTACATATTTCTTTATGTTAGACGCAGCATATTGCGATGTAAAATGGGATGAAAAGACTCTATTTTCAACTCTCTGAGAACGAATCTCATCTATAATTGAAATGATGAAAGTAATCGTTTTGGCATCTTTTGTGTCCTGGTGAGTTCTTTCATTTTTAACCGATTTCCAAATATCAATGGAGGAGTAAAATGAAATAAATATACTATAAAAAGAAAAAAATTACCAAGGCCTCCAAGTGTCCAAAGCTGATTCTAAGAGATCAATGGAGGAGGTAATCAGTTCATCTGTATTGTTTTAAATATTTGTTATTTGATATCTCCCTCAACTCTGAACCGATTTTTTTTATCGAATGTATATATAGGTTGGTCCTATTTTTATCAAGTGGTGTCCAGTTCTGATGATGGGATCCTGGAGAATTCAAGGAAACTCTTCAAATCTTAAAGGTAAACTGATTTTCGTTTGCTAAGAACGTTGGGGTTTTAAGCCACATTCTGGTCAAGCTAGTGTTGTGAATTTAAGCTTTGAGGCGACGAACTACAAAACTCGAGTCGCGACTTCTGAGTTTTAAAGCCTCGAATTTTAAAGCCTCGACCATATAAGCCTCAACCTTATAAGTTTGCGTTGCTGCTTACGAGCACAGAATCCTCGAGTCTTTAGTCCTCAAGCTTTAAAGACTCCTAAGCTTTGAAGGTTTAAGTCTATAAGGTTTGTAGCATTTAAGTCTTAAGAGCTTTTAATAAACTAGATCCTAAGGTCAACAGAAGTAAAAAAAACAGGCCAAGTGCGAGTCGGACTCGCCCACTAAGAGCTCCGTACTTTTTAGTATCCTGAGATACATGAGATACAGCGTGGTGAAGTGACCGGGCGGACGGATATCTGAGTCTTAGTAATAGACTTACGTTTTTACCCATTGTGTACGGAACCCTATAATCTACCAAACCGACACCGTCAAATTAAGGGTTAAATATAAATACTATCTGCCTATAAAGCTCGTTGTTTGAGCTCTTAAAGCTTGACACAGGCCTTCGAGGTTTAGGGGCTTGAGCTCTCTATGAAGCCCGAGTCTTAAAGACTCACTCTTAAGAGCTCATAAAAAGCTTGAGTCGTTAAGGTTCTGAACCGTTTCTGAGCTAAAACCTTTAACGCTTGAGTCTTTAAAGCGTGAACCTTTAGGGTTTGCAAGTCTTTAAGGTTTAAAAGTCTTCAAGACTAGTCTTATAACAACACTAGGTCAAGCTCGTGTTTTGGTGGCGGGCTCCATGAAGAATCAAGGGAACTCTTCAAATCTAAACGGCACACCAATAGTGACTTTTGTATCTTTATCAGAAAAGGAATAACATTAAAAAGAATGGCATTTGATGAAGTGGAATCGCTGATGATGATCAGAAAGAAAGTTTTAAAGACGCATGACGCGTTGATTTGTTTTCTTCGTTATGTTTGTTAAGCATGTTGGCTTTTCAAGACGTAATTTTGTCAAGCTCGAGTTCTAATAATGGGATTCATGAGGAATCCAATAAAATAAATAAATAAATAAATCCAGGGAATTCCATAAACCTTAACGGTATACGTGTATTGTCTTTTGTATTTTTATCAAATAAAACAGTCGCTTTTGATGAAGTGGAAAAGATAAGCTCCTTCAAAACTTTTTTATATGATTGTTAAGCATGAACCCAGACCCGACACCGCATCCGCAAAACTTTACTTTTAGTTAATTTTACCTACAGTGTCTCCGCAAAAGAAAAAAAAGCACCGAAATTTCTTCTTTCATCCTACAATTGCCTGAAAATAGCATATTATGTTACAATTACAAATCTCTTAAACACCGTTCAGTTGCCTTTTATAAAATATTAGATATTTGGCGTATTAGGTGAATCTTGAACAACGTAAGTACCTACTACAAAAACAAGATGTTCGTTAAAGTTCAAAAAGCGCTGCTGGCCTTGTGGTAAGAGAGTGCGAACGCGAACCCCGGTTCGTACCAATGAATTCATATGTGCGAAATGTCATTTGATATTTACCAGTCGCTTCTCGATGAATTAAAACATCACGAGGAAACCGGAATAATTCCAATAGGATCCTTCCGGTTGGAAGGTGAGACGGCAAAGGCTTTCATAAAGCTAGTGCATGTGCCAAATCTTGGGATTAGTTGTCAAAGCGGACCCCAGGCTTCAATGAATGCCGTGGCAAATACCGGGATAATGCAAGATAGATTAGAGATAGATTGATAGAAGTTCAAATAACAATTACCTACAAGTAATTTGAAAAAGTAAAGTGATCACTGTAATTTGAAATATTTGAACAAGTAAAGTAATCTACATTGGCTTTACGTCAGTTTCTAGGTGAGAATTTGCATCTTAACTAATGTATTTAGTATTTTTATTAAAAAATCCTTCAACGAAAAAACTCGAGTTTAACTCGATTGAAAACCGAGTTTCAAATCGGTGAAAACCGGACGGTTTTAACCGAAACTCGGTTTTTTCACTACTCGGTTGCATTCCCTAGTCAAAACGTAGAAGCTAAATTTGACCCAATTTCCGATTGAGCTGAAATTTTGCACACATATGTAAATCACGTGACAATGCAATATTATGGTATCATGAAGCTGACCTGAGGATGGAGCAGAAAGCTGGTTATAGGAACTCTGTTATGAAATGTCGTATCCCCATCGAGTCCATTCGGTTTTTAGAAACGTCTCGGAGAGCAGTAGATGACTGTTGAATGAAAGGTACAGTCGATGATAAAAGCTTGAGCCAAAAATGATTTTTTTGCAAAAATACTTATTATTTACACCCCTTAGACAGTAGGAAGGGGCGCCGTGATACAATCTTACTTAGCCTGTTTCTAACTACCTATTTCGAACAGGCTAACTAGGATATGGCGCTGTAAAACTTAAAACTTGCAAGTTCATCGCGGATTGAAAAATATTGGGAACTTCAAAACGGCTTTCTTGTAGCAGTTACTTATAGGTATACCGTTTCGAAGTATGATACCGTAAAAAAATGATAAACAACAAATCATTATCAATATAAAACTTGAAAATCTTACAATATTTTATCTAGTACATATTAAAAACTAACCGACACGTAAACTAGGTACCTATTTGCAGAATATTTAGTGCACTTCGCACTACTTATACCCTAAAAATCACAATTATAGACTAGTTTTAGTTTTTCATATTCTCTTTCTTGATTATTTTTGCGTGGGCGGAGTCATAGATCTGTGTATGTTAGGTTACCTAAGTACACAAACATCGCAGGTATTTTTTAGCGGGACAAATCTCGACTGGGGGGCAAATGAAACTGGTCCATTTTTCCATGTTTTACAATGTTTGCATTATTAAATAGAGTGTCCACTGATTATATATATGGTAGTCGTGTTCAGTGGATACATGTAGAACTCAACACCATAGTGTAATAATGCAAAAAATGGATTAGTTACATTTGCCCCCCAATCGATCGAGATTTGCTCCGCTGTGCCTTACCCCTATATTTCAGAATGTTAAGTCATATTCATTATGTTCAAATGGTCGACATAGTTAACGCCTTTTACTGTCCTTTTTGCCTAAGTGCAGCATCTTCTACCAGTCAACAACTTGTTTAAAATGAGTGACAAGCTGCGTAATGGATAATGATAAACATATATGTACAACATTATGATAATAGAGGGAGTTAGGGAGGTCAACCTACCTAGATGGTATATCTTTGTTGTTGTGTACATAAAAATTGAAATGACTAAGCGATTATTGGAATTGATTTGTAAAAGTTATTGGTAAATACCGGTTCTACAAAAAATATTAGGTACCTATGGAGGCCATCACCTTGTAAACAATATCAAATCATCTCGAATGATAACCCCAACAATTTCAACGTATTTTCCTCTAAAAAACTAAAAAGGACATTAAAAAACATTGGCGGATATAGGCACCCACTTGCAAATTCCTGAATAGATTCGCGCAGGGTATCAAGTTCATATGTTAATAAACGTAAGCTAAGGACGTTACTTACGTAATAAAATTTGAAGTGGAGTACCCCAGCACCCAATTACCATGCACTGCGGAGCGGTGCTTCTAATGAATGCGGGAAACAAACATGAAGTCAACATTTTGATTCGCGGTAAACGCCGACTGGTTTTTTGCTATATATTATGAACGACTGGCTATTTGTGTATCGCTTTATAAAGGCAGGCACCCGTGGCCGTGGTACATTGTAATCGTGAGGCTTCACTGAGATGGAGCTCAAGTGCGCCTTAGTGTTAACCTTCGTGGGTGTAGTGGCATCCAGTCCTTATAATAGCTATGGCGTTAAGGGCGGCGCGGGGGCTAAAGGTGAGTTTTTACTTCTAACTCTTCTTAGGTATATTTGTTAGGAGATCAGGTTAATTTAAACTTAGATTTGACTACTCGCTAATAAATTAAGCCGTCTGCAGTTTTTAATTGTTAAACGTTAGTAATAAACCGGCTTTTAATTTGAATAACTGGAAACTAGACGTAAATAATTATGTGACTAATATTACCATCAATCATAATTTAGGCTAGGTAGTAGGTAAATTTGATTACTTAATATAAATAGATATCGAACAAGTTATTAAAAGTGTGTGTACTTTTTATCCTTTTAGCCGATGCAGCAGCATTAGCGGGCGCATTTAGTGGCGCTGGAAGCATCCCCGCTGGTGCCGGGTTTTCGGGCAGCTTTTCCAAATCCTCGGCCTCCAGCTTCGCCTCATCAAGTGCAAGTTCGAGTTCAAGTTCATTCAGCTATAGCGGTAGTGGTTCCCTTGGCCCGGGAGGTGCGGGATGCACTACTGGAGGGTGTCAGAAGACCACAGACGGTCAACCTGGAAATGGCTTTCCAGCATTCAGTGGCGCCAATTCGGGAGCTATAGCATCAGCAGGTGCCATCGCTGGTGCATACTCACCTAATGGTGCCCCTTGTACTAGTGGTGCCTGTTCAGGCCAGAAACCCTCAGGCTGCCAAGGATCTAACTGTGGTAGTGCTTCCAAATGTACTTCAGGCAAATGTGACTCACCATCTTCAAACGATGGCCCGGAAGATGACGGAAATGATATTCATGTGAATATCGCTGGCACTGCAGCTTCGAATACTACTGAAAACGCTGAAGGATCACAATACGATAAATCAGCAGACAGCTATCAACCTTTCGGTTGTTCCAATGGAAACTGTGAATCGCCATCCTCTACAAATCCATCATATTCGCAAAAAAATCCTGGCACAGGACCCGATTATTCCAAGCCGCATTCGCAAAGTGGAGCACATAGTAATGAAAACGTACCTGTACCGGCAACAGATTTGACGGCTCCGAAAGAAAACCCCAATCTAGGAACTGGACGCTTGCCTTTAAATAATAATTATCAAAACATCCCCTCACCAAATGGAAAAGTTGGTCAGTGTACTACCGGAAAGTGTGATAATGAACAACCGGATGGTCTATACAATCCCGCTAAAGGTGATTCTTATTCAACTAATTACTTAGGCCCTAATTTTCCAACGCAATCGACGGGTAACAACCTAAACTGTGCTTCTGGAAATTGTGGCACATATCCCACTTCCGCTTCTAGTCCAACGGCCCCCGGTTATACACCGACACCCGTCGGTGCTAATGGAAACTGTGCTGGTGGCAATTGTGGTAACTATCCGTCAACCGCCGCTGCTCCTACAGGGGCTTATCCTGGATCCAAAGCCCCAGGCTATTCAGCGCCCAATACTAATGGTGGCTGCACCAACGGAAATTGCGGTACATACCCTTCCTCTGGGCCTAGCACGACCGTATATTATTCACAAACACCATCGGGTCCTAAGAGCAACTGTGCCAATGGTAATTGTGGCAGCTATCCCACATCTGCCTCAAGTTCTGCGGGTTCTTTTGCAGGTTCCAAAGCTCCCGGCTATTCTGCACCATCAGCTCCTAGTGGTAATTGTGCCAATGGAAATTGCGGAAGTTATCCTTCCGCCCCCAGTACTGCGGGATCTTACCCAGGTTCCATAGCCCCAGGCCTTTCGCCTACACCGACATCTAACAGCAACTGTGCCAACGGGAATTGCGGCAATTATCCTTCACCGGCCCCAAGCGCTCCGGGATCTTATGCCGGAGCCAAGCCCACAAGTTATTCACCTTCTGCCCCCAGTAGCAACTGTGCAAACGGAAATTGCGGCACCTATCCTTCATCTGCTCCAAGCGCAACGGGATCTTATGCCGGTTCCAAACCCACGAGTTATTCACCTTCTTCTCCAAGTAGCAACTGTGCTAACGGAAACTGTGGCACATACCCGTCATCTGCTCCAAGCGTTTCAGGATCGTATGCAGGTCCCAAACCCACAAGTTATTCACCATCTGCCCCCAGTAGCAACTGTGCTAACGGAAACTGTGGCACATACCCGTCATCTGCTCCAAGCGCTTCAGGATCGTATGCAGGTCCCAAACCCACAAGTTATTCACCATCTGCCCCCAGTAGCAACTGTGCTAACGGAAACTGCGGCACTTCTTACCCTTCATCAGCCACAACCGGTGCAGGATCTTATGCAGGTTCCAAGCCCACAAACTATTCCCCTACGCCATCAACTCCCGATGGCAACTGCGCCAACGGAAACTGCGCCACCTATCCTTCTTCCGCACCAAATGCTGGGGGAGCTTATTCAGGTTCCAGAGTCCCTGGTTATTCATCTTCGCCTTCGGGCCCGAGCAACAACTGCGTTAACGGCAATTGTGGCAATTTCCCATCATCAGGACCCAGTCCCACCGAAGCTAGCTCTTATCAAGGATCAAAATTCCCAAGTTATTCGCAAGGAATATCACCTACAATTCCATCAGCGAGCGCGAGTGCTCCCACAAGTTGCGCAACTTCTAACTGTTTCGGATCTTCTGCTCAACCTAGCCCTGGAATCACCAAACCAAGTATTACATATACTCCTCCATTTACTTCACCTTCTAACTCTGGCCAGTACGGTGCGGCGGCTGGTGCTAATCCTGGAGCGGGACCTTTGGGTGTTCCTAAACCAGCTAGCGGCACTTATCCCTCAACCGAAGAAAAATTACCTCCTTACACTGGTGGCTTTGGCGCCCCACCTGGAATTTTAAAACCTAACGATTTTTCACTGCCATCCAAACCTGGATTCCCAACAGGTCAAAATCCAACAAATCAACCTGCGCACCCTAGCACAAGTGCACTCCCGTCCACTACACATGGAATAGCTCCACCTCCCACGTCTCCTACTACCAATTTTTACAATAAACCTTCCTGCACATCTGGAAATTGCGGAGCTCAACCAAGTACCTCATCCCCTTCATATGGGGCCGGCAATGCAAACAAGGGTATAGCCGGAGCCGCCGCCGGTGCAAGTGCGTCAGCCAGTGCCAACGCTGTTGCTTACTCGGGAGGGTTTGGCGGTCCACCAGGGCTTCTAAAACCTTTTGATGATGGAAAGCTAGGAAGCAAACAGGCGCTTCTCAAAGCGGCCTGGAGACTGGTAGTTTCGGGAATAATGGAAACGGCAATCATCTCAATGCGGGATCAGCAGGAACTGGAAACCATTCGCCTTATAATTCGCTGAATGGAGGTGGAAGTGGATCACACGCAGGCGCTGGAGCATACGCAGCTGCCGGGGCTGCAGCTGGCGCATTCAACTCTGGAAAGAACCATGACAATGGTGGACATAGTGGATGTGGTGGCGGTTGCGACGGAAGCGGAGGCAATGGCAGCAGCCCGCATGGAAACTTGGCGCTAAGTAACAGCGGTGCCGTTGCATCTGCGAAGAGTCTCGCAGGAGCTACGAGCGGGGCGTACAACCAAGCTGGCAGCTTTGCGAGCAGTTCCGCAAGCGCGCATGCTTCTGCCGGATTCCCCACTAAAGGAGGTCAGTATTTGTTAGCATCAATCTAATTAATAGGTCATCTATCCAGAGTATCCATACCTGTGTTAGATTGTGTTTAGATGAATATTTCCATAATGATTCACAGATAGAAAATGTTTCATAAACTTAATTTTTAATCAATTTATGTTGGTTAAGTGAAGATTCCATACTGTTACTTCAAACTTTATTAATTTGTTTTATCTGTACTATAAAATTTTACGCGACTCCTACGCTTTGAGTCTGAAAGTGCGTGCGACAGTGCGTAAACGATTAGCACGTTGGCTACAAATGCCCTACCGCGAATTTTTTCTGCCCTTCAATCACTCGCTAATATGCAAAAGCGATAGAGAGCTTGATAACCGATTTTAGTTTTTCACAGTAAAGTAACATACTAATTCGCTACTGATCTTGTTCCAGGTTACGGAAGAAGATAACTTTAATTGCTTCACGAAAAGACTCCATATTGGGCAAGCTGTTAATAAGGCACCCAAGGCCTGTGTGACGACCTGATTTAATTTTAATCATTAACTACTATAATAATTGTTTAATCATTAAGATATCTGAATACGGACTTATTGTGATATTTAAGTTAAAGACTAACCAACTGAGATTGTAAGCAATTTGGCATCTATTTTTTATTTAAGATTAGGATTATTTAATTATCAATGTAAAGCGCATGTTTTATATTTTCGTCTATGGCAAAGTAAAAATGTCAATAAAATACAAGTCTTTGCCACCTCTAGTACAGAACAGAAGTGGCAAAAGCAAGTATTTTAGAGCAACAGTGTAATCTTAAATACTTAAGTGCCTAGACAGTATTTCGTGTAGGTTTGCCGACCTACCGCCACATCAAAGAGTATTAACGCTATATTTTAACGTTTAGCCATATAGTGTTTTAAGTACAAAATAATTTGGATACTTAGTACGTAGGTATTTCAAAACTACTTAGATCATAATTATTCAATAAAATGAGTTTTCAAACACCGTTTTATTACGCTTCTATTATTACCTCTCTCCATCCATAAAAAATAATAATAATGGTGAGTGTATTTAGTAAAACGTCCCACTTTGTCGGCTACCATTAAGGCGAGATCTACTTGTATCTTTATATGAATAAACTGACAAAGCGGTCGATTATTAGCAATCGCCAAAGTGGGACGTTTTCTCGTGCACACTCACAAATATAGAAAAGTTACCTTTTGTTGCTTTTATACATCCTTCATGAAATATTCCAGATTACCTACTGTCTATGTATTTATTTGTAAAGTGTGTATTGATGTGCCCACTTGACAGATCCCGTTGATATATCTGTGTAGGTATTGCGCTTGGCTTAGCATAGAGTTCAACGATCTTTTATTTTACGTTAATAAAAAAAAATCAATAACAGTATTTAAATAGTAGATAAATATACATATTTTATGGGAATTGCGAGCTGCTAATGAAGTTTTATTATAGAGAGCAGAAATTCAAAGTTGGTCACAAAATTTTATTCTGACCGCTTACGGCTATGACACAGCTCTCTCCTCTCATAGATGGTCAGATTCTTAATTCTGGATTATCATCTCATGCCACAGTATGTGTCTTACTTGTTCATTATAAGTATTAAACTGAAATTTGTTTATTTTCTCATTAATAAATTAATCATTACGTAAGTACGAGCATTAAACTTTTCAGTTCGATAACACTCGCATTAAACTGTAGATTGTTTTAAGTTACATAGAACTTAACTACCCAACCATTCATAGACTCGCTGTCATTTGTTTTAGCAATTGCTAAGCAAAAAATAAAAGGCCACTTCTTGCCTCGCGAATATTATACACGACGGGCACACAAAAAAACGACACGTCTTGAGGGTTTTTCAATTGAGCTACTTTCTGACGTCATGAGAGCATACATGTATTAGAGTTCAACGACTACCGACTTCCTGCGTAAGTACTTCCGCGGAATTATCTTGTTAAACACTTTTTACTGTACTAGCGGACATATCTGAGAAATAAAAAAATATGCAGAGTGGATGATAATTTCAGTGTTCATTTTTTGCAAAGCAGTTAATTAGATTAATTATTCGCACTGCTTAAATTAAAAATACAAAAATAATAGACGGCTTATTAAGAACATAATTATGAGGAGTGTCTTTTCAAAAGGACTTATTTCTATAAGTCAACAAGGGTTATTTCTCTAGGAAGACATAGATTAATATAATTAATATAACCTCTGTTGACTTATAGAAATAAGTCCTTTTGGAAAGATACTCCTCATATCTACGTGTTAGTGAATAATATATTAGACTGTTAATCTCAATACAAGTTCGCATTTCTTAACACTAATTTTAATATGGCATCCGACTAGACTTTTTCTAAAACACTGATAACTATTTGATGTGAATTTATGAAAAGTTTATAATAAGTAGTTATTACAGTTGAAACATGTAACCTGTAATGTACCTTACAATTTTCAATAATATCTTCATAAAGAGATTGTGTTTCCATTACTGACTGATCTCTGTTGCTTACTGTACAAGTAGGTATGCTAAGTATTGAAAACACGTGTATAAGATATAATATAAAAAATGCTGAACTCAAGGAATTTTTGATTTATATCTACCTTGTAACAGCTAGGATGCTATGGATCGACGACTAATTAACGTCTAAATATAATTTTTGTGTGTGACTAACGCCTTAACAGGTAAAACTGGAATTAATAGAGGCAATTATATTTAAAACTCTATATCACACAGATCGTTATCTGTCTCTAATATCTTACCTAATCAAAAATCAAAAATCAAAATAATTTATTCAGCAAATAGGCCACAGGGGCACTTTTACACGTCACATGTACATAGGTATTTAAAAAAATATTTAAAATTGAGTTGAAATTACAATTGATACTATTATATACTAATTCTAAGTTCTAACTAAAGTTAACTCTATACAATTAATTAGAGATGTAGAAGGTCTCTAAATGTCGAATTACAACCAAGAACTACACTAAATTTTAATATAAAAAGTACAAATACAAAAAAAAAAAGTCTAAAATTACTTTAGAGGTGCAAATGACTCTAAATGTCACAACTAAAAATAAAATGTATATCTACTTAATCTAATTCTCCTTAGAGATGTATATGGTCTCCATGAGTCAAAATCATATATTTAAAATATTCACTAAAAGAAAGGAAACAAACGACAACCGAACAAAGTGTCCTAATTTAATAAAAATTAGAATTAAAGTTACTAAGTTATAACAGCCCCAGTAAGCTTAAACAGACCGGTCTTCACAGACGGCACCCGTTCACGAGTATGACGCATATCTCAGCCATCGCCTCCCTCAACCTTTATTCGGGAAGGTGGCGACCCGATCAACGACGCCACCGCAGCAAAGACTTTTAAGTGTGCATGACATGTTTAAGCTGCCAGGCTAAATTAAATATTCAAATAATAAAACATAGCTGTAAGACACTATATTCTGTGCTCGTATGTTACAAAGGAAGGAAATATAGATTTATACAATAAAATTAAAGTAAGATAAACATTAAACATTAAACACATAATCTTGGAGATGTATAAGGTCTCCAAGTGTCCACAACTAAACTTAAATAAAAACAATATAATCAGACGAGAATATGTTCTCATACGTCAATTGAACACTAGTATGCTTAATTACACAATGCAGAGAAAATGAAAAAATATATACGACTTCATTCATCTATTGACAAGCAACCACCTTAAAGGCATCCCTATCATCTATAAAATCCTTTACAGTGTAGTACGCCTTACATAACAACAAACGCTTAATGCGTGCCTTAAATTTGTCAAATGGCAAATCCACTATATCGGTTGGTACTTTGTTATAAAAACGTGTACAGTTCCCGACGAAAGACGTACCAACCTTACGGAGACGGTGGGCGGTCACAGCAAGTTTATGTTTGTTCCTTGTGTTATAGTTATGGATGTCACTGTTAAGCTTGAATTCGTGGATATTTTTCCGAACATACATAATATTTTCGTATATGTATTGAGAGGCAACGGTAAGGATGTTCACCTCTTTGAATTTTTCTCTTAAAGATGCTCGACCGCCCAATCCGTAGATTGAACGGACAGCTCGTTTTTGCAGCACAAAAATAGCCTGAATGTCTGCAGCTTTTCCCCATAACAGGATCCCATATGACATAACACTGTGGAAGTAGCTAAAGTATACCAGCCTGGCCGTCTCTACGTTTGTTAGTTGTCTGATTCGCCTTACTGCGTAAGCTGCAGAACTAAGTTTGCCAGCTAAAGTGGCTATATGTGCATGCCATTGCAGTTTTGAATCCAAAGTGACTCCAAGGAAAACCGTTCGATCTTCAAATTCCAGCGTTTCACCTTTCATTTGGATCTTACTGTTATTTACCTGCTTAACGTTCGGAAGCGCAAATCTGATGCACTTGGTTTTCTTGGCGTTTAGAAGTAAGTTATTCGCCGTAAACCAGTCTGTTATGCTAGACAGTGCATCGTTGATGTTATCGAAGCTGCTTTCCTTTCTGTCAACTTTGAATATAAGAGAAGTGTCGTCAGCAAATAACACTATATCATGTTTATCTTGCACTAGTTTCGGTAGATCATTAATGTATACTAAGAACAGGAAGGGACCGAGAATTGAACCTTGAGGCACTCCAAGTGCTACCGGTGAACCTGCTGATTGAGTCCCATTGATAACAACTCGCTGAGTTCTGTCGGAAAGGTACGATGAAACAAGGTCAAGGGCAGCAGCTTTAACCCCATAGTGGCTCAATTTTCTCTTTAAATTCTCGTGATCAACGCAATCAAAGGCCTTTGATAGATCACAGAAAATTCCAACAGCATCTTGAGCTCTTTCCCAGGCGTCAAAGATGTGTTTTAGAAGTACCACACCGGCATCAGTAGTTGAACGACCTCTGGTAAAACCAAATTGATTATTGTCAAGCAATTTATTTCTGTTAAAGTGAGACAACAGTTGATTAAGAATAAGCTTCTCAAAGACCTTACTTAGCGCTGGTAATATTGAAATAGGTCTAAAGTTGGTCGGGTCTGATTTCGTTCCTGATTTAAACAGCGGGATAATTTTGCTGTGTTTCATAATATCAGGAAAAATGCCAGTTTCAATACATCTGTTGAAAATCTCAGCTAAATAGGGTGCAATTGATTCTACTATTGAGTGTAATACTTTAACTGACAAGCCCCATAGATCTTCAGTTTTCTTTAAATTTAAAGATCTGAACGTTTTAATAACTATGGTCGGATTTAATAACTATGGTAATCACTAAATTACAGAAATAAATGAATAGATTTGTTATAGGTACCAGTACCTAAGTATAACCACCAAAGTTACAAACTAACCTACGTTTTTTCTATTACCCACAACGATTCTTCAAACAAAAACGTCACTTTTGTCACTGACATATCCCATCCATATCGTATCTAGAGCACATTATGGATAATCATCATCCTCCTTGCGTTATCCCGGCATTTGCCACATAGAGCACATTATGGATGTTTAATGAAATTCGAATCAAACCGTATGCAATTTAGCAGATAATATACATATAAGAGTATATATATCTTCTCTATTTCTCATCGAAGGTTAAAAATGTTTTTCACCACCCCAACTGGTAAAGGCTCTCTGTGCTGTTCGAAAACAGATAGCAAAATTGCATTTTATCCACAAGAGTGCAAAGTAATTTCATACAAATTTTAACTTGATGTCTTAAGCTGGCTGGTAGATTTTACCTACAAATGATGATTTTGAGTCATAGTTTTGTTCGTGTTGGTGTCTTGAAAAATTGTGTTTCACTCGATGGCAAAGTTTGTTTAACCTACGTGCTTTGAAACCCTCGCAACACTCAAAGTTCCACTTCTTGAACCAATTCAATATTGGAACCTATTCAACGAGACATTTTACATTGTAGGTGTTGTAGATAGGTCGTTTTCTATTGACCTATGCACCTAAAGTAAACTCATGGATAACTTATAACATGTGTAATAGATCCATTTACCTTTATTACGTCTTTATCCCAACCTGACAGAATTACAATGATTGCTGGCATCTACAGAGACTCGGCATCGATCGTAAATCTTAACCGTCACATATATCATCGCTCGTTTTACCACCACAAGCTTGACACATCGTTGTTAGCAAACGGTATTATTTTTATATTACGTTGGTAGCACACAAGCACACGTCCCACTCCCACCTAATGCTGAACAGTCATCGTAACCTATAGACGTCTCCAACTCCTGCCGACCTTAACACATTACACTCTTCCTGCATAAGCTCTCCCCATAACAGAAAACTACCTCCCCGGCGCGGCGGGATCACATCAGTACGAGTCTTCTGCAGTTGGGCTCTGCTTTTTCTATAGATTTGTTAAGATTGTGCTGTGCCTTACCAGCCTACCATACAAAGCGAACCATTCACACTGCTCACACCTTTCTTTTGGGCGAAGAAGGACATAGATACATGCATGGATCAAATAATAATTGTTAGGTGCTTTGATTGGAACTCTCCGTGACCAATGGGAATGTAATATTTACTCATACTTCTCTCCATTGTTCACGACTCTTATGAACATCACGGATGCTGATCGATAAATATTCATTGTGGGAATCGCCCATCCCTACTTTGGCACTCAGGTTCTAAATAATATGACAAAGTGTGCAGGTAAAAAACTTAGCTAAGGCTCCTGTAGTATCTATGTACCACAGTGTTGATCAGATATTTGGGCCATTTTTTTTTTAAGTTTTTTTTTCAACTCCACTTTTTTTGTGACATGGGTAGTTTTTACACAATTCATACTCAGAATCGCGAGGTCTTTCGATCTCGATATTAGGAGAATTAAAATGTCCCAAGATTTCAAACCTTCCATTCTGTTTCCGCCATATAAAATGTATTAAAAAATGGTAACGGAATGGGAAAAAAGCCTTGGGACACTTTTTCTCCTATTAGGATTGTAAGAGCTCGCGATTCTGAGTGAAAACCACATAAAAATTTCCAAAACCAAAAAAAAGTGGGGGAGGGACAACTTTGAAAAAAAAAATGGTCCATTTAACTATTTTAAACTTTATTGCACAATAATAAGTACAAATAGCGGACATCCATAGGACACAAACATATCACATTTGGGATTATATGTGCCTATTCCAAATTTCAAATCAACAGCAATATCTGTTTCACCACCATAAGGGTTACTTTTTTACTTTTTTGGTACTGAAACCTAACAAAAAGTTGATCGTAACCATATACACTATAAGCTAGACTCTGAGAAAAAAAAGGCAACTTTATTTATTAAGTAGACATTCAAAACATGGCAAGATTCGATACAATAATTACACTCGTCTTTTAAAAAAATGTATTTTGAATCATCAGAGGGCACAAAATTTGAAATATATTAATAATAACAGCAATAAGTGCAAAGCAGTTTGGAACATCATAAAAAAATATACTTCCGATTACAGTAGTAGATCAGTGGAAAAACTTATAATAGATAATAACCACATTGAAGATCCACAAACAATTGCTGAATGTTTCAACCAATATTTCATAGACTCTGTGGTTGATAATGTAACAACAAACAGTTGCAATGACATTAATATTCCTAATTGCGATTCAACAATATATCTAAACCCGTTAAATCCAAACGATGTTTTGAAAGTCATTAAAGACCTTAAAAACTCAAAAGCTGTAGGTTATGATGGCATACGGACAGACATTATTAAACAAAGTATGTATCTTATTGCAGAACCGCTTACTCATGTACTGAATTTATCATTAATGCAAGGTAGTTTTCCTGAAATCCTTAAGAAATCTGTGGTAAAACCCCTCTATAAAAAGGGCGACAGAAGCGAAAGGAGTAACTATAGACCAGTGACGCTCATTCCTATTTTCTCTAAAATATATGAAAAGGTTATGTATAATAAAATAATAAAATTTTTAGAAAGTAAGAATGTGCTAGACGACCAACAACATGGTTTTCGAAAAGCTAGATGTACCTCTTTGGCAACATTTAAGTTGATAAAAAGCGTATTAAAAGCTATAGATGATCAGGTACCAGTTACAGTCCTATTTATGGATATGAGTAAGGCGTTTGATTTTGTGAGTCACGAGCGGCTTTTATCCAAAGTATATAGATATGGTATTCGTGGCCCAGCGCTTGACTGGATTCGAGACTACCTTACTAATCGATGCCAATGTGTAGAGACACTGAAATATTGTCCTAAGTCAAAAACTGTAGTATCATATAAATCATCGTATGTTAATAATAACTATGGCGTACCACAGGGAAGCATATTGGGACCTTTACTCTTCTTGCTATATATTAATGATTTGCCAAAATATTTGTCTCAGGAATGCATCTTATTCGCAGATGACACTTCTATCATAATCAAATCTAAAGACATATCAACATATAATGATGACATAAATAGGACATTAGATGAAACAATTAAATGGTTAAATATGAATAATTTAAAGGCAAACTTAAGTAAGACAAATTATATGCAATTCCATACTGACCGTGGCATCTCACAAAATCTTAATATAGTCTCTGAAGATGTCTCTAATCCTAATTCCTCTAATCCTATTGAAGAAGTCCATCATACAAGGTTTTTAGGGATAATAATTGACTGCCACTGTAACTGGCTAAAGCAGGTGGATAATGTCTGCTCTAGGATAAGTAGTTTTATATTTGCAATAGGTAGGATAGCAAGAACGGTCTCTATACAAGCAGCAATAGTTGCATACCATGGGTACGTAGACTCAACTCTCCGCTATGGTGTAGTATTATGGGGTAATAGTACGAACAGAGACCAGGTATTCCTCATACAAAAACGCTGTATTAGATCAATTTTTGGAATGCATCAATTGGACTCATGTCGCCCAATTTTTATTGATAATAACATTCTTACCTTCCCATGTATTTACATTTTGGAGGCTGCATTATTCGTGTATAAGTATAAGAGCCAGTTCATGGAAGTACAGCAGCTGCGACCCCGTCAAGTCCGGGAGCAATACAAGCACAAATTATATAAACCCGCGGTCAAGCTAGCACTCTCCTCCAAAAATGCATACTGTATGTGTATTACCATTTATAATAAGTTACCGGACATGTTTAAAGACTGTAATAATTTTAGTAAATTTAAGAAATTAGTCAAGCAATGGCTCATACAAAAATGTTATTACTGTATAAATGATTTTTTGAATGATATTTTCTAGGGTTGAATAATTTTATGATGACATTGTAATTAGATTCTATTTATTAAGGTTAGTTTTAGTTTTCTTGTTATATGAATTGGTATTATAATTATAGTGTGAATTGTGTGTATCGTCCTAAAATGTATGTACGCCTGTAAAGGTAGAGTTTGGTGAGACTACTTGAGTAGCAAATAGAACCTAATTGTAACCCATTCTCCACATGCATAAATAAATCATTTCATTTCAAATCATTTCATTTCATTTCATTTCAAAATGTTTATAGACATCTAATGTTAGCGAGCGTTTTAAGCTAGATAAAATTTTGCTGTAGGTACTATCAGTTGCAAAAGTGCATGGCGAATTTATCAATGAATTCATTCATAATTTCTCCATCCACTTTTGCAGCTGATAGTACCTACGAGACCATTAGGTACTTAAATAGAGCGTAGCGACTAAAGTGACCTAGTTTGTACCTACACTGTCTAGTTATATCTTCTTTCCGCTGTCTCTATTCGCAAAAACTATGACACTGCTTATGTAGGCAGTCGCATTGTTTAAATCGTTTCCGTCGCGGTAACGCCTTATATTACGTTTGCTGGAAGGGCTGACTAATCACTACCTTCACCCACTCACAATATCCACAAAGGCTCGTCATGGACGCACGCTGTTTACAGAACCTATATTAAACTACGATACCTAGAATTACTACAATTCGCCATTATAACTCACTTTAAGGTGTTTGACCCATTTAAGGCTCTGTGCCCTTTTATGATATAGGAGCCAAACAAGCAGACGGATCTGCTGATTGTAAGCGATTGTCGCCGCTTTTGGACACCTGTAACACTAGAAGAGTTAAGAGTACCTACTATTAGTATTAGGGTATACATAAATAAAATCAGTTTAGAACGTAGTTAATTTCATCTTAAAAGTATTTTTTTTAAAGTAGTATAAGTATGTAGGATTATGATAAATTTTACTAATAACTTATAGGTAAGTTAAAATTAACTACGTTCGATTAAAATGGACTCAGTAACGATGTGACAGTATGTATAAATATTTATATTTAATATGACATCATACTGTTAGACTTTGACTCTGACTTCGAAAATTTTTCATATGGCGACTCCACGGATTTTAGAACCACGGTATGCGATAAAAAGTCCTAAGCCTACATATGACAAGTAGCAAAGTCATACTATGTTCAATTATAAAAAATAATGTACATATGATCAATGTCAGCCTTCTTTACTATCAGCAATGTATGAACCTTTCCCAACAATTATTGCCCATGATTGATATTCCATGGACAATGCCATTAATCAATTAATTTATGCGCATTTAAGTAAGTAGGAAGGCCTTCGAGATTACATACTTACAACCTATTGGCAAAGGCGCCCGAATAACTTTATTTACTTTTAAGCTTATGAGCAGTAGACCGAATTACAGTCAAGTCCCGCTAGACTCTGGCCTAGGTGCCCAAGCTGCCTAACCTAGAAAAATCCAAGTGCCTAGTAATGAATGAATGAATGAATGAATATTTTTATTTCGTGCAACCATGGACACATATGTTATTAGTAGGACTTACAAACTAAGGGGTTAGTGCATACAATATTAAATAATACATCCTAGGCTAAGGAGTATGAAGAGTGAATAATAACATATTTTTTGTTGGTATTTTTACAATAATTAACTCTGATGTATGATCTCACATAAATAACAGAGTGTAAATCGAACATGAATTTAAATAAGAAAAAAATCAATAAGGGTCATCGTAAATTCTGTTGAAAATAAAGCAATAAATAACAAAAGACTATCAATTAAGCTTCTCGACTTATTTGTGGTTTAATCAAAAATGTGAATGAATTTATTCAAAAAAGGAATATATTGTTAAAAGTAAATAAACAAGTCGGGATTGCGTGGCAAGAGGCTCGTGATGTTGATATCCGGGTCAGCGAGCCGCCGGCGTTCATATAATATGCAGTAAACGCTATAATTTCTGTCGTCTCATCCGTAATTCATCTTTTAGAACAATGACCGCTTCGAGCACAGAGACAAGGCATGGATAACGAGGACTACAATACGAGTAGGTATGCTAAATAAATGCTTCTCCTAAACATTGACAGTGAAAAGAAAGCGCTGACGAAATGAATGTTACCTATTCTGTAACACTCAATTTCAAGCCTTATGTTATTTACTTAAACTTAATACATAATACTACAGAGATGGACCGAATATGGACTTTGCCGAATACGAATATTCGGCCGAACATTCGGTTCAGATCTTACCGCACCGAATATTCGGTGCTCTATATTTTTAAAGCTAATGTAGAATTTAAATCATCTAAACGAATGGTAATAAATACATTATGTTACTAAGTAGTGTTACTACGCTACTGTTCTTATCAATAGATGGATATTTAAAATGTTTTTTCTTGACCTATATTTTTGTATTATAAAATACAACATTTTATTGATATTGTTAAGCATATATTTAATTCTATTATTGTAGTTCCTTGGAATACTGAAATAGGATGGCATTATCCAATGAATTACGAAAAAACTTACGTTATTCAACACTTTGTTTATTCGGTAAATATTCGGTAATGTAACCGAACTATTCGGCCGAATACGAACATTGGCAAAGTTGCCGAATACGCCGAATACCGAATATTTACCGAATATTCGGCCCATCTCTAGTCCATAACATATAGATACCTATGTACGTGTAGTAGGTACATTCTTAATTTGAATGCTCCCATTGCTCCCTGTTTAATTAAAGGCCGGCAGCGCAATGGTTCTGGTTTCTGGTGTTTCGAGTGTCCATGGGCGGCAGTGATCGCTTACCATCAGGCAACCTGTCTGCTCGTTTGCCTCCTATCTCAAAAAGAAGGTGGGCTATTTTTTGATTAAGTACACGTATTGCAATTAATTTAAAATTCAAGCAAATAATTGTTATTAGTTAGGTCAAAAAGCTACGTAGGTAAAAGTTGCGGTCCAGTTTTCAGGTTATGTAATAATTGAAATGTTATTTATTTATTTTTTCTACTCCCGAACTGTTATACGTCATTTACACGGTCGTGCATAGATCTTTAAAACCCTACATAAAGGTCTATTCCCCAAAGCCAGTATCGAAAAAACTGAAAACGCATTGTTTGGCTCTGTAACCATGGCAACGCCTTATAACGACACTGCGCGAGTGCGCGGAAAGGCTTTGGGCAGCTGAGCTGACAGTGCAAACCTTTGCGTCAAAATACAGGAAGCAGTGTGAATTTCACGAAAGTTATTCAAGAAAACTATTAAAAACTAAGTGCATGGTCGTAGAAAAAGTATTGTATGCAACGGTGTTTAACTGGGTCAAAAAATACTCGTGTCGTCTCAATAACAATTTTCGGCTTCGCCTCAAATTGTTACCCACGCCACTCGTCTTTTTTGACCTCCTTTAAACGCCTGTTGCATAAAATACTATATCAAGGAGATAACACAGAAACATACATGAAAAATAAGTACAGTAAAAATGTTGGTTACATGTTTGAATACAGATGTGAAGTGTGAACACAAAATACCATAACACAAGTTATACAAGTGCAAGCTTAGTATGAAATAATTTACACATAAGGTCAGTGTGGAGAAGACCGTCTACCCAGAAAGACCGTCTACTGAATATAACTTTTGTATTTATATATCTATCACTTCTTACACCTCCGAAGGTATACCAGTTTTTCATCCTTAATCCATTGGTCTTCAATAGATATCCCTACGACGAACACTTACTAGTTAACAAAAAACTTGATTCGTGTTTCGAACTCGACCATCGAGTTCAACAAGGTTACGCAAAAAATTAAAATAAAATAGAAGCAGTTGGAATATTCGTGCATTATGTATGTAACGTAGTAACTTAATAATCGTTCTTCCTGTCTAGTACAATTAAAGCTCTTAAAACGCGTTCAATTTATTGTTTTATGTCCAGGGTGGCTAGCCGAATGGCACAATCGCTCACGAAACGAAGCGCTAGTAGATATCTATCTCTATCGCGCTTGCGTATTGGCGCGACAGAGCCAGCGGCGTATCGCTTTCGTTTGGCGTCGGAAAAATGCCATTCGGCTACGGGGCCTGAAATATGTAACTTCGAAATTGTGCCTAGTCGGAAAGAGAAAGGCACCTTTTTTAGGCTTTATGGGAAATAAGTCGAGTTTAAACGGGTGTTGTAGGTTAATTTTAATTATAAGTTTCGCCTTTGCTTTTGTCTGGACCTGAAAAAAGAAGGTTATCAACCTCATTTACGGGACATGTGACGGTCTTGCCTTATAAATAGAAAAATGCTGATAATTATGTTGAAAATAACAACGTTATTTGTTTTAATGTCTATCACATTACTCCTTGTTATTACAGAATATAACAATGAACATTATTTGGATACTTATTTCCATATGAAATTACGCGACAACGAGCACTAGACGGTCTTTCCGTACTGTACTCAGCGCGTGGGGACGGTCAACCCGCCGAGCCTTAAAAAAAGTGATTTTTATCACAAAGGTTTACTTTAATTCACCAAAGTATTATAAAAGCTGTGTAGAATATAAAATTTGCTAGCCCATAGGACCATGCGGATCACTCCAGACTAATTTAATAGTCTAGTTTTATCCACTCAAACTTTATTTCAAATAAAGTATGCCGGTCTTGTCCGCACTGAACTATAGTTGGTTCATTACTTTTTAGTTTTGATAAGGTGTGATGGTATTTAATGAAAAGAAAACAATTCATGACGTCTTACTCATCTAGATGCTACCAAGAAAACAATTCATGACGTCTTACTAAAGAAAACAATTCATGACGTCTTACTCAAGAAAACAATTCATGACGTCTTACTCAAGAAAACAATTCATGACGTCTTACTCAAGAAAACAATTCATGACGTCTTACTCAAGAAAACAATTCATGACGTCTTACTACTCAAGAAAACAATTCATGACGTCTTACTCGAGAAAACAATTCATGACGTCTTACACAAGAAAACAATTCATGACGTCTTACTCAAAAAAACAATTCATGACGTCTTACTCAAGAAAACAATTCATGACTTCTTACTCAAGAAAACAATTCACGACGTCTTACTCAAGAAAACAATTCATGACGTCTTACTCAGGCTTATCCTATAATATATAATCAACTAGCTTTTACCCGCGGCTTCGCCCGCGTAATAAAAGTATTCATTAAGATTTTCATTTGGATCCTTAGGTTTCTCTGGTATATTTATCTGCGATTATTTCGATTGCACATAATACTTTTGCTTGAAATGATTGTAGAAATATTACACATCGACCACAGCGTAGGTAATTCTATATACGCTGGGGAAACCTTTATAAACATCCCACATAGCCCGTATTTCGACACTATATGATCGGTGGGTAAAAAGTACTTTTTTCTATTATCCCTTACAATTTTTTACATTTTGCTTATACTTATCGCAAACGTAATCTTCAAGCAAGCAAACAACGATCGTCTTAGAGCACTTTGATTGTAAGAGACCGCCGACCGGTTATCCGTATCCCTCTAACGATACCCATATTATCCGTATCCGTATCCGTTTCCGTATCCGTATCCGTATCCGTATCCCTATCTCTATCCCTATCGCTATCGCTATCGCTAACGCTATGGCTATCGCTATCGCTAACGCTATGGCTATCGCTATCCCTATCGCTATCCCTATCGCTATCCCTATCCCTTATCAAGATAACACTAAGTTCTCGCGCTTTGTACACATATTTAAAGTCACATACAGGTCGAAAGCGATTAATTAACATTATTTTTACCTTTTTTCCCAACGTTTCGGCCAGGTTGCACTGGCCGTGGTCGCGGAAGACTGACGTCCCAGCAAAATGTCACCGGAGATGTAAACAACACAAAACTACCCGATATTAATTTATATAAATGTTCGGGGTAGACAAATAAATATAATCTACCCGCATGTAATTATTTACGACATCACATTAGAAACCTCAAAAATAACAGTACTTCTCCACTATTTAATGGATGTTATTATACATATAAACCTTCCTCTTGAATAACTCTATCTATTAAAAAAAAACCGCATCAAAATCCGTTGCGTAGTTTCAAAGATTTAAGCATACAAAGGGACATAGGGACAGAGAAAGCGACTTTGTTTTATACTATGTAGTGATATCGCTATCCCTATCCCTTATCAAGATAACACTAAGTTCTCGCGCTTTGTACACATATTTAAAGTCACATTCTACCCGCATGTAATTATTTACGACATCACATTAGAAACCTCAAAAATAACAGTACTTCTCCACTATTTAATGGATGTTATTATACATATAAACCTTCCTCTTGAATCACTCTATCTATTAAAAAAAACCGCATCAAAATCCGTTGCGAAGTTTCAAAGATTTAAGCATACAAAGGGACATAGGGACATAGGGACAGAAAAAGTGACTTTGTTTTATACTATGTAGTGAGAAGTGATATACATAATGTACAGTCAGCGCACTGTACGTCGCCCTTTAACCTTTGTTGACTAACCGAACGCTACCTGCGGCAAAAATGGAAGTACATCGCATGTGTACTCGTAATATAGCGATTTATCATCAATACATGTTTACCATTGACCGTACAAAAAGCTCATGATTTTATTCATACACCATAAATTACGCATACCTAAGTACATATATAGTAAGCTATTTCTTTCTGCAAAAACGTTGATTCGTATGTCGCCATATAGCTCGCATCGCTGGCAAGCCGAGTGGCTTTAAGACTTGAGTCTTGACCCATTGCAGCTAACCACTTTCCCTATTGGCATAATCAACTTTAAACTTAAGCTGGTCAGATTAAAAGATAAGTTAGGGATTAAGACAATAGCTACTGAATCTCTTAGACTTGACTATACAAAATGATGATCTTTATATTTAATTGTTATAAAGTATTTAAAATACAATTATCATTAAATATCACCGTGTTTAATATTAATTAACTCTTTAGGAAAATACATAATATGTATATGTAGGATATACATATTATATCCTAGTTAAATATAATACTAAATAGATGAAATAATCCAACAAACAACCAAAGATAATAAAACTAAATAGCACTATTATCCAACGAAAAACAGCAAGCAGTAACAACATAGGGTCGATAGAAACACAAATCTACATAATTTTCTGCTTCTGCTTGATAATAAAGCAGAAAATTCTACTTAAAAAGAGGTGATAGCAGTTAAACAATTTCCTACTGGCGGTGGAAGATCGTTCCAGCACGCAGCTCGTTTGTGGCGGCAAAACGGAAGATGCCACGAAACGCGGCCGTGCAGCATGTAAGTAGTAGAATACGCTACAGGGAAAACACGGTTTGGAGTGTTTGGAGTTTGTACTAGAATCCGAGATTCCGAGCATAACGAATTATGATTTTGATTATGCGTGCGATGAAACAGAAGGAGGAAGGCAGAAAAAGCAAACGCATGAAGCATGAACCTTTTTCCATAACATACCTGTGTTTAGTTTGTATCATTTATTAAGCTTTACCTTAACTCAAATATACTGATGTTACAATGTACATATATCATGCTGCCCTATCTACCGCGTCGTCGCTCTACGATCGTGACCATCGTGTAGGCTCGCTTGAGTAAAGGTTTCGCAAAGCGCTTCTTCGGACAATGCCGCGACAACCGGCGAAGACAAATACTTGTTATCTTATGAATAATGCCGATTATGTTGGGTAAACACATGCGTACGAGTGAATTTTTCACAAAAAATGTTTTTATATACAGGCTGTAGATTTTCTAGATTGTTTTATTTCTCATGTAGGTATAATGGTGTCACGTGTAGTAGGTAAGCGCTGCTGGTTTTACTGTTAAGAGTGCGTGACTTTCAATCTGGAGGTATGAGGTTTCGAACCCAGTTCGGAAATATTAATTTTCGGTACTTATGTAGGTACATAATATCTTTTGGCACTTGCCGGTCACTTTTCATTTAAGGAAAATATCCTGAGGAACCCGGACCGATCCCAAGAAAGTTATTTACCTACCGTTTGGGTTGGAAGATAGAATATCAGTAACTTTCGTAAAAAAATGTGTCCATACCAACTCTAGGGATCAGGATTAGGATTACATCATTCTAGGTTTTTCCTAGTTAAATGATTTGTATTTATTGAAATAATGACGGAATTTTTGTTTAGAGTCGATGCTGGTAGAGTTCATGAAAGCTATTGGGTTGGTAAGAAAGTAATGAGCGAATCATAACCAATATTGTAATTTTTATTTAATTTATTATTTTAATCATTTATCAAAAATATAACGGCCTTCGTTATCTACTACTTGTCTCCATCGTTCTGGTAAAGAATGAATAGCATCGGCGAAGAAGTTCTTAGGTTTAGATTAAAAAAACTCAGCTATGTACTGTCGTAGATGGGCTTGATCATCGAACTTTTTTTCATTCAAGGCATTGCTTAGCGATCTGAACTATGCGTAATCCGTAGGTGCCAAGTCTGGAGAGTACGGTGGATGAGGTATCACTTTCCAACCTAGCTCCAATAGCTTTAGCCGAGTCACTTTTGCAATGTGTGGGCGAGCATTGTCGTGTAAGAAAAAACTTTAGCATGCTGTGGACGATTCTGACAGATTTTTTGGTTTAAATTTTCAAGCTGATTACAGTATACTGATGCGGTAACAGTCATTCCACTTGGTAGGAGTTCCCAGTGAATAATACCATGAATATCCCACCAAACGGACAGCATAACTTTTTTCGGGTGAGGCTCTGTTTTTGGTGCCTCTATTCCTTTTTCGTTTGGAGCTAGCCACTGACGTTTGCGTGTGTGATTTATATATAAGACCCATTTTTCATCTCCAGTGATAAGATGGTCCAACCAGTTGAATGTGCGGCGAAAAGACAGAAGTTGTATGCAGATATCGGCACGGCGGTTTAGTTGATCTCTATCAAGTTCGTGCGGTATCCAAACACTGTATTTGTAGTTTTTTGCCAACTCGTGTAAATGTGTTTCTATGGTGACATGAGAGCAGCCTAACTCGGTAGCAAGAGTATGACTCGTTAGCCTCGGATCTCCTTCAATTAAGGTTTTTAATTTGGCTACATCAATCTTCACCGGTCGACCAGACTTAGGTTGATCTGATAATGAAAAGTCGCCACTACGAAACCGCTGGAACCATCGTTTCGCCGTGGCCTCAGACACAACTTCAGGAGCAACACGCTGACATATATTACGCACTGCTTCGGCGGCTGAATGGCCAGACTGAAATTCATATAGTAAGCAATGCCTTACATGCACTTTTAATTCGTCCATTTTCTTCCTTATATTAGCTCGGCGACAGCTAGTGAATGACGAAAAACTGTGCGACTCGCCCTTTATATACTTTCGACCATAGAAGATTCTAGAACTCTCTCAAAAATTTTATGTGGAATTCAATCGATCGCTCATTACTTTCTTACCAACCCAATATTAAGTGACCCGAGGATACCTATTTCTTACATTACACGTAGGTACGTAACCCATAACTATCTCACACCTGAGGGACCCTTAAATACAGAGATTAGATGTAGGTATTTTTTTAGGTATGTAGGTTAGGTACTTAAAGCCAACCTAGTTACTGCACGAGTTAATGACTCAGTTGGTATAGGAATAGAATGGCCTAAATTGTGCAATTCCTTGATTAAATAGTTTTTAATAACTGCCTTTTGGGAGGATCCATATTAAAGTAAGTACAAAACTTCGATATTGTAAGTTGGAATCGAGTACTTACGTGTAAGTACATAAGCTCCGCGCAATCCTCTTGTACATCTTGCGTTTTCTCTCCGCTTTCACGAGCTAATTATGTATTCTGTCTTCAGCATACGCCATAATTACACGACCATTCCAAGGAAAACTTCAGAGTTTAGCATACTACATGCGGATTCGGCACGGCCTGTGCATCGCACGAGTCACCTAGTTGTCGCGCCTATTGTCCGCTGGGTGAGCCACCATTACCTCACACTATCAATATTGGGCTACAATGAACCTCAAGGTCCTCGTTTTGGGGAATAGAGGGGGTATAAATACAAGAACAGGCAACAATAACATGCAGTCGACGCCGATACTCGTGCCAAAATGAATGCGCCCCTTGCACTCCTGCTGTGTTGTGTTGTTGGTACGTGTTGTGAACTTGAGTGATGCGTTAAGTGATTAAGTTTAAGAAAAACCTTTAAATCGTTCTGTTATAAAATGTGATGGTCAACAATGGATACATAATTAGTGAAATTTTATATCAAAGCGCCCTACTTGAATGGAGTAGTGACACCTGATAAAATAGGGCGTTACTTAAATATTTAATTGCAACCCTTTGTTATTTGTACCTGCAGTTTGTAGTACCTATGCTTTAATTACCATGGCCCATAGGTACTTGAAAAAAAAAACTATCATAGTTTGGGTAAATTTTTCGCTAAAAGAGGATGTTCATTTAGACCCTAAATAGTAATTTTTGATATTCGATATTAAGTAAGAATTGTAAGAAGATACTTCTTGCGAAATCTGATATCGTAATTTTACCTACTATAATATTTGCAGTAGGTAACTTAAAATACCACACGAATACGACATTGCTCATAGTATATGGATGTTCTAAGAATCGTAGTCAACTGTCAAGTATCAAGTTTCCTACCTCATCATTCGAAATAAAATTAATCTTAGTGCATTAATCACATATGAATGTTTGTTCATAAGAATTTGGGTCAAGAACACTACTTTTTTTACTCGTATTTCACATTATGTATATGATCGTTTTATACTTATGTTTTAGGCAGTGCCGTAGGGTACTATGCGCAACCAAATGCGCCCTACAACATCGGACCCAACGATCCGTTCGCGGTTGAAGTCAACCCTAACTTCCTCGCGCAACCTTCCGCACGGCTGTTCTGGGGCAGCGGGCAAGGCAGCAACCAGGTCGGCGGCACCGGCTTCTGGAACCATCTCACCAACAAGTTCCCGTTCCTAGGAAACATGTTCGGGCGAATGGAGCTGCCCACGCAGTATGGTCCTCCTCAATTCAATAGCTACGACTATCAGCAGTACAGCGCGCCGGGCTACCAGTCCTACAACTTGTACCATCAAGCGCAGCCGCAATTCAATCAGGCACAACCTCAATTCAACCAAGTACCGCCACAGTACCCGGTCCAGCAGTTCTCCCAGCAGTACCCTCGAAACTTCGCCGGTCGCGACGTGGCTATAACTGATGACGCTGTGATCGTGACACCCCCGCACGTGCCGATAGCGCCGCCTGCGCCGGCGCCGGCCCCGGCGGAGCCCGCTGATGGCGGTTACCAATATAAAAAGCCTCAGTACAGGCTCGAGTTACCCCATAAGTAAACTTCATATTGCCAAAACTTAGAAAACTATTGATGAGACTTAATTTAATATTATGGTTTACCTTCGAACGCCGTTGATATCAGATTTGCCGATGTACTATTTGTAATTTCAGGCGTAAAATCGCAACTTAAATTATACGGGTATTAATTTAGTCCATTTGGAAGAGGCTCTCTTCAGCACACTGCGACTGTTTTTACTCTGACAAGACATGACACTTCATAATACTTATGAAATACAAATTCTGAGAATAACAAGTTGATGATACACTAAGTAGGTAATAAGATGTCGATAATTCTAGATCAATAAAAGAATAAATAAGTAATGAAACATTAAATTCGTTTATTTATTTGTAATCCATCCTGAGCAATGTAAAAACTATAATAAACTTAACTGTATCACATCACATGTATTAGATAATTATAATAAGATATTACTAAAAGCTACAACAAAAGTACAAACTAGGTACATTACAAAATTGTTCATAGTGAACTATCGCATAATGATGCAATTAGTTTTAATTAACACGCGTAATTATGTATTGTACGTGTACACCAAAAAAATGTGATATTAATTCAATTGTTCACTGTCAAATTACATTTTCATGGTTTCTTACATGATTTCTATTCATGTAAGTTCACACGTTGAGTTTTGAATATACTTGCGATTAGGAACCAAAAAGTAAATTTGCTATTAGATTAGATCGTAACCTTCGGAGAGGCTTCATACAGTACTTACACTACTTACTTTAACTGCACACAGCCCGTATAATTTATGTCCGAAGCGAAGTTCAACAGGTATTTCTAGAGTGGACTTCTTATATTAAGATTAATTACTTTAATTAGAAGTAAAGAAACAATCTAAAGTTTGCCGTTAACATCATCCACAATATTATGGCCTGATAAACTTAAGGAACAGAAGCTGCACTGCAGCCCTATTAGGATTGAATAAATACAGTCGGATTTGATGCGATGCAGGCACTTTTGCCGTATAATTTGGCGTCACTCTGAAGAACACTGCAACAAAAATATTGGGGATTGTCCTAGTTAAACAGAACACGATACGAATTATGCCCTTAGACTGACCCCTACTATTTTTGTTACACTATCACAATCCTTTTAAGAGCTCAACCATAATTCTCGGTTCGTGGTATGGATTTGGTTTAATTATCAACTGAAGAGGACACGTCGTAGGAGCCGTTGCCGTACCCGTCGACATCCACCGAGGAGCTGGCCGAGACCGAGTGAGCGCCGATCACTGGGCCGAACATGCGACGGCTCATCCCGGGCCTGCGAACATTTTACTGCATTAGTTTTTCGTTTCTGTTAGAATGTCATGAGTTGTGGCTAGGCTGAAGAGTGGACAATTGGACATCAACCTAATCTAATCATCAATTAAGTTATTTAGGCAAATAACGAAATTTTATTTAACTACGATTTTCACTTTAAGCTTCCTGAAATCTGAATCTGACCTGCTTCAAAAAGCAACGAGAAAATGTTAAGACAATTATTTATTGCCTTTGACTCTTGTTAATTTATTAAATCCTTATTATGTAGCTTATAGGCTTAGAATAAATTTAAAAGTAGAAAATGTGTGTGTTGGGTGAGACTTGAACTCACGGCCTCTGGATCGATACTCCAGCGCTCTGCCAACTGAGCCACCAAGACTTCAACCAAGCCAGCGAAATTTTGCACCACTTAGGTCAATGGGACCCGTAGCATCGATTGCAGACGTTTCTGCTAATCAGATGTTAAAATCTTATGTAACATTTCGAAATTAATAAATAAAGTTATTGGTAAACTAAACCAAGTCAAGTCCACCTATTGTTAGTATGATTACGGAACAAAAGGTTACTTGAACCGTACTTTTATTTCTAATATTCATTCAATTACCCTTTCATTGATAAAGATGGAATGTGAATTCAGAAAATGACCTACGGTGTTATTACGTAAGTCTACAGTTGTATTATTTATCCATAGAGTAGAGCGCTACTGGCAAGACATATGAATATTGTACTAATATCAATATCAAAAAACCGGCCAAGAGCGTGTCGGGCCACGCTCAGTGTAGGGTTCCGTAGTTTTTCGTATTTTTCTCAAAAACTACTAAACCTATCAAGTTCAAAACAATTTTCCTAGAAAGTCTTTATAAAGTTCTACTTTTGTGATTTTTTTCATATTTTTTAAACATATGGTTCAAAAGTTAGAGGGGGGGGCGCATTTTTTTTCCTTTAGGAGCGATTATTTCCGAAAATATTAATATTATCAAAAAACGATCTTAGTAAACCCTTATTCATTTTTAAATACCTATCCAACAATATATCACACGTTGGGGTTGGAATGAAAACAAAAATCAACCCCCACTTTACATGTAGGGGGGGGGTACCCTAATAAAACATTTTTTTTCAATTTTTTATTTTTGCACTTTGTTGGCGTGATTGATATACATATTGGTACTAAATTTCAGCATTCTAGTGCTTACGGTTACTGAGATTATCCGCGGACGGACGGACGGACAGACAGACATGGCGAAACTATAAGCGTTCCTAGTTTACTACGGAACCCTAAAAATGGGAAGCCAGACTATTATATTATTATTCTGTGATGGGGTTTTTCGTACAAAAAATACCTAATTTTCAGTACAGATGGTGTTTTCTTACGCACTAGTGCGACAAGTGATTCATTTCTTGTCAGGTTGAAACTTCGGAGGGGCATCTGTACTGAAAAACGTCGTACGATACACGTCCGAAAAGTAAATTTGTAACTCGTGTCGAACTGTACATACATTCATAGGCACGTAGTGCATGAAAATTATCGTGATCCAACTGTATCCAAATGTTTCCTTACGAAAGTTCACTTTTCTCCGTATACGCCGTATGCGGATCGTATACTTGTTTGCCACCGCCATGGTAAAAAAAAGTATCGTGTGCCACCAACAGGACCTTCTTAAATCATCAATTACTTACAATTGCTCAGCGCATTATTTCAGTAACGTCGTATAGATCAGTCAATGAATGCTCAAAAGGGGGGTCTAGGTGGAATGGCCGAAAGCAGAAAGTTTCACTACGGGATGTTGTTAGGGATAGTCAGGAGACATACATACTAAAAGTCCTCGGACTTTGGACGTGAGCTCGAAGAGGGGGGGGATGAAAAAGGTCCCATTTTTTGGTTTTTTGCTCATATTTCAAAAACTATGCGTCATACGAAATTTTGGTTTACTACACTTTGAAAGATTATAAAATTCTCTATAACTTTGATCTAGAAACTTTTTTTCTATTCTTAACCATTATCTAGGTATGAGCTCCTAAAAACTGTTATTTTTTTAAAAATCGTCGTCCCCCCCACTTTTTACTTCATAAATTGCTCCATATCTTGAAAAATATTTATCTAGGACAAAAGTTTTCTTAAAAAATCTTGTAGATCATTCAAATACCTTTCATAATATGTGTACATATTCTTCTGTGACATGTACCGTTGAATAATTATACGAGGGCTGATTGAAAAGTTCGCGGCTTAAGTATGAAATCAAAACCAAAGTTTTTTTATAATATTTTTATTTCTCTACGTAGTCCCCGTTAAGGTCTTTGCACTTATTCCATCTGGATTCCAAAGCCATTATACCACTTTTAAAAAAAAATTCCTCCAGGCCTTCAAAATAGGTATCCACTTCAGCTTGGACCTCGTCGTTGGTCAAAAATTTCTTACCACCCATGTGTTTTTTTAAGTTTGGAAATAAATTGAAGTCCGATGGTGCCAAATCGGGTGAATAAGGCAGATGCGGCAATAATTCAAACCCGCAATTATGAATTTCTGCCATTGACTTTAGTGACGTATGCACGCGTGCATTGTCCTGGTGGAAAAGAACTTTCTTTGTCAGCACTCCAGGTCTTTTTACTTTCAAAGTCGACGTAAAAGTCGACGTAATCAACGTAAAAGTTCGCAATAATAGTCCGAGTTTATAGTCGTACCTTTTTGGAGATAGTCAACCATTATTACACCCTTTGCGTCCCAGAACACTGATGCCATAACTTTATTTGCCGACAAAATGGCCTTTGCCTTTTTGGGTGGCGGAGATCCAACACGAACCCACTGTTTTGATTGCTGTTTAGTCTCGGGCGTATAGTGGTAGACCCATGTCTCATCCATAGTAACATATCTGTCCAAAAAGTCTTGAGGGTCAGCTTCATACAGGTCTAGACAGTCGCGTGAAATTGTTAGACGAGTGATTTTTTGTTCCACTGAAAGGAGCTTTGGAACCCATCTCGCCGACACCTTGGAAAACCCTAATTCGTTAACTATAATGTTTTGAGTTTTTTCATAGGAGATGCCTACGATGTCGGCTATTTCTCTCACTTTTAACCGTCGGTCTTGGATTATCATTTTGCATACAGTTGCCACATTATTTGGATTGGTCGCAGTAGTTGGCCTCCCGGAGCGAGGGTCATCTGCGATACTGACTCGTCTCCGCTTGAATTCAGCTGCCCACTTTTTTACCATCGTATATGATGGATCGGATTGCCCTAATGTACACTGCATATCTTCATAAATTTGTTTCGCAGTCAATCCTTTTTTATGAAGATATTTAATTACATCACGTTGCTCCAAATTGTCCATAATGTCCATTGTGAAAAAACTGCTTACACGTATTTTTAAATGAGAGGAAAAACTTATTTTAAAATATTGCATTTAATTAAAATTTCGCGGGATGACAACTAAATAATGACAGTTCAAAATGACGGCAGAAAAAAGAAACTAAGTTTTTTTTTTAATGGTCAGGCCGCGAACTTTCCAATCAGCCCTCGTACGACTTTAAAACGAAATGAAACAACAAATGTAGGTGATAAACGTGTAAAATATGTATTTCATGAACATGATTGTATTACGATTTTACGATGCTGTATAAATGCATTCACACAACAGGTAACATTACAATTAGCTGTACATAAAGGCCTTCTCACACCCACATCTACCACTACTACCATCTGTGGACTGTGGTGCACCGGCAAAATATTAACTTCAGTATTTCTTTCGGAGCAGCTGGTACTTTGGTTTGCACAGGAATCAGTAAGTTGCTTTCGTTCCGTGCCATCGCTCATGGGAGCCTGGGGTCCACTTTGACAACTAATCCCAAGATTTGGCGTAGGCACTAGTTTTACGAAAGCGACTGCCATCTGACTTTCCAACCCGAAGGTTAAGTAGGACTTATTGGAATTAGTCCGGTTTCCTCACGATGTTTTCCTTCACCGAAAAGCGACTGGCAAATATCACCACAGTCCACAGATGGTAGTAGTGGTAGATGTGGGTGTGAGAAGGCCTTTATATACAGCTAATTGTATTGTTACCTGTTGTGTGAATGCATTTATACAGCATCGTAAAATCGTAATACAATAATGTTCATGAAATACATATTTTACACGTTTATCACATACATTTGTTGTTTCATTTCGTTTTAAAGTCGTATAATTATTCAACAGTACATGACACAGAAGCATATGTACACATATTATGAAAGGTATTTGAATGATCTACAAGATTTTTTAAGAAAACTTTTGTCTAAGATAAATATTTTTCAAGATATGGAGCAATTTATAAAGTAAAAAGAGGGGGGACGACGATTTTTAAAAAATTAACAGTTTTTAGGAGCTCATACCTAGATAATGGTTAAGAATAGAAAAAAAGTTTCTAGATCAAAGTTATAGAGAATTTTATAAGCTTTCAAAGTGTAGTAAACCAAAATTTCGTATGACGCATAGTTTTTGAAATATGAGCAAAAAACCAGAAAATGGGACCTTTTTCATCCCCCCCTCTTCGAGCTCACGTCCAAAGTCCGAGGACTTTTAGTATGTATGTCTCCTGACTATCCCTAACAACATCCCGTAGTGAAACTTTCTGCTTTCGGCCATTCCATCTAGAATCGTTCGTTGACCTTTATCAAAATCTACCGAGGTCGTTGCTTATTCCGACAATATCGTTCGAAGTACCTACTAAATATCTAATTACAAGAAATTGTTGTAAAAACCGGCAACATGATTGTGTTTTTTTGTTTGTTTAATTTTTTACACTTCCATTTTTGTGTGAGTAACATGTGCCGAAAATGATGAATGATGTGTGTGTGTGTAATACATTACGATACAAGTGCGGAAAAAGGAAAGAAGCACGAGTATTGTACGACGTTTTACAGTAGGTACATATGGCGACATATGCACACAAAGTACTAAAACATTAAAACTAGAACGAGAAAGTATCACCATTAAAATATGAGCCTACAGTAAATAGTCCTCACTAGATCGGAAACACGTGTTTTGTCCTTTAATACAAGCGGGTAAAAACGCATTTTATCCACTCGTGGATAAAGTAATTTGACCTTGAATAGAGGCAAATTTTCTGTTTTAAAACTGATAAAAGTGGGTTAATCTAGTGATGAAGATGTTTTACCACCTGCGGAACTACTGGAAGAAGTGATAAACGCGTTTTTTTGCATTGTACTTTCCTCGCTATAGTGACGGGAAAAGTTTTGTGTTACACACGAGTGCAAATGTATTTTACTTCTCGTGTATTGAAAAACTCGCAAGCTCAGGATTCTATTCTCGAACCACTCGCTTCGCTCGTGGTTCAACTATAGAATCCTTTCGCTTGCCCGTTTTTCAATTCCACACTCGGCGTTAAAATACAACTTTGCACTCTTGTATAACAAATTAACTACTTTAATTGTTAGGTTCGAGAATAGAATCCTGAACTTGCGAGTTTTTTAACACACGAGAAGTAAAATACATTTGCACCCGAGTTTAACACAAAACTTTTCCCCTCACTATAGCGAGGAAACTACAACGCAAAAAATGCGTTTATCACTGCTTCCAGTAGTTCCACAGGTGGTAAATCATCTTTATTACTTAGATTTACCTACTTTTATCAATTTTAAAGCAGTTAATTTGACTTTATTCAAGGTCAAACCTTCAATAAATGGCGGTGTACTGTCCGTTGCAATGGCAACGCGATCTAGCGCAAATCGAGATGGCCGTCACAATTTCCTGCCAGCACGGGAAGCATGTAGGCCTAGCACATGATGGCCGCGGGAGTATGTCGCCGCGAGATAGATGCCACGTCTTCTTCTAACTGTATTAATGACATAAGGACGGGTAGTCTATCTCGCGGCGATCATACCTCCCGCGGGACCATCATGTTGAATGTATATGCATAGATTGGTCCTACTGATGATGGGATCCTGGAGAAATCGAGCGAACTTCTCGAATCTGAAAGGCATACATATGGTGATTTTTGTGTTTTTAAAGGAACAGCATGCATTTAGGTACGGAATAGTGACATTTGGTGCAGTGGAACTGCTGATGATGGCCAGAACGGAACTCTTCAAATCTGAACGGCACGCTTATAGTGACTTTGGTATTTTTATAAGAACAGCATGCACTTTCGTCCAGAACAATGACATTTGGTGCAGTGGAATTGCTGATGATGGTCAGAACCGAACTCCTCAAATCTGAACGGCACGCTTATAGTGACTTTGGTATTTTTATAAGAACAGCATGCACTTTCGTCCAGAACAGTGACATTTGGTACAGTGGAACTGCTGATGATGGTCAGAACCGAACTCCTCAAATCTGAACGGCACGCTTATAGTGACTTTGGTATTTTTATAAGAACAGCATGCACTTACGTCCAGAACAGTGACATTTGGTGCAGTGGAACTGCTGATGATAGTCAGAACCGTACTCCTCAAATCTGAACGGCACACTCATAGTGACTTTGGTATTTTTGTAAGAAAAGCATGCATTTAAGTTCAGAACAGTGACATTTATTTAGTTATGTTTGTTAAGCATATTGAGTTTTCAAGTCAAAGTTTGTCAAGCTTCGATTTCTTATAATATAAATCGGATTCATGAGGAATTGAGGAAACTCCTCAAACCTTAACGTTATACGTATATTCATTTGGGTTGCCATCTAATAATTAAAGCATTAAAAGCAGTTTTAAAAAATACTTACACATTTCTACATAATCCAACATTCGCAAGTAGCCTTTCACCAGAACCCGAAAGGCGACGGTTTTGTTTTTCTTAAAAATTATTTTACGCACTAGTGCGAGAAGTGGTTCATTATATGCCAGGTTGAAACTTCGGAGGTTCATCTGTACTGGAAAACGTCGTACGATACACGTGCGAAAAGGAAATTCGTGTCGATTTAAAACACTCCCTCCGGTCGTGTTTTAATTTATCGCCACTCGTTTCGAACTTCCTTTTTTACGCACTTGTATCGTAATGTACTATAATATAATTGTAAGACATAAATAAAATGCATTATTCATACCGTATAATATTTTTTTCCCCTCACTAGCTCGGAAACACGTGTTTTGTCCTTTAATACCAGCGGGTAAAAACGCATTTTATCCACTAGTGGGTAAAGTAATTTGACCTTGAATAAAGTCAAATTAACTGCTTAAAAGTTGATAAAAGTAGGTGAATCTAGTAATAAAGATGATTTAATTTTACCACCTGTGGAACTACTGGAAGCAGTGATAAACGCATTTTTTGCGTTGTAGTTTCCTCGCTATAGAGAGGGGAAAAGTTTTGTGTTACACTCGGGTGCAAATGTATTTTACTTCTCGTGTATTAAAAAACTCGCAAGTTCAGGATTCTATTCTCGAACCACTCGCTTCGCTCGTGGTTCAACTATATAATCCTTTCACTTGCTCGTTTTTCAATTCCACACTCGGCGTTAAAATACAACTTTGCCCCCTTGTATAACAAATAACTATTATAGCTTAATAGTCAAATTTTAGTTGTGCAAAAAATTCTTTGGCTGATTGAAACATCCTTTGCCTGAGATATCGTACGGATTGTATTATTTTTTAAAACTAAATCCATTACTCCCTTGGGAATAAAATAGTACATTATTCTTCAGTACACGTAGACGCAATGAGACCTTTAAACAGCAAATGTAATGAAAAATAAAATATATAATGATTTCAGGCTCGCATACCTCGCACGAAAGAGATAACCAATAGAATGGTGCTGGCCATCGGATTGCATTACATCTTTAATCTAGTCTCAGCATGTGTTGGGGTGGTCTATTGATAAGTGAATTTGCTCTACAATAGCTACTATAACCAGGAAGACTAGAGACAACTTGGAAAAACTGGTCAGTACAGCAGGGTATACGTAGCCGAATGGCACAAACGCTCATGAAACGAAACGCTCGTAGATATCTACCCCCTTATTCATAAACGTTCACTAAAGTTATCAAGCCGATAAAGATCGTTTGTCCCTTTCCGATGTATTGGTGTGATAGAAAGTGACAAACGAATTTTATCGGCTTGTTAACTTTAGTGAACGTATATTTATTTATCGTATGGCTTACAGGTTGTTCTCTACTTAAATTTTTAAAATACTAGATTTAAGATATTCAACGGCATTTGTCGAAAGTGTCTTGAGATCAGCCATTTTTCCGCTAAACGTTCACTAAAGTTAACAAGCCGATAGCAAGCAGTTAAGAGATTAGCCCCCTTATGCATGGCTAATCTCTATCGTTCTTGCGTATTGGCGCGACAGAGCCAGACTACCTTTCGCGGCGTTTCGTTTTCGTTTCGCGTCGCAGAAATGCCATTCGGCTACGGCACTAGGTTGGACAGAAAGCGAAGTGAGTAAACATTTCAAAATGCACTTTTTATTAGTAACAACTTAAAGCTATAATAAAATGGTCTTCCGGCAGTTGCACGGTGGGCCGCGGGGCGCTGTGGCGGCGCGCGGCGCGTGCATCTGATGGAAAAGCTCAGGATGGCCCACACCGGAGTTAGTACGTCGCTCGCCCGCTAGGCCCTAGGGACAAAAAGGGCGAATTAGTCACGATGAAGAGTCAGATGATGCAGTTGTTTAGATGGCTGGAAATGGAAATTAGATGGTGGTGGTAGACTTTGCAGGTTATGTTTTGCTTGATCGCGTTTTTAACCTCCGACGCAAAAAACGGGGTGTTATTATAAATGTGACGTGTCTGTCTGTGTGTGTGTCTGTCTGTGGCATCGTAGCTCCCGAACGGATGAACCGATTTAGATTTAATTAGTTTTTTTTGTCTGAAAGCTGAGTTAGTCGGGAGTGTTCTTAGCGATGTTTCATGAAAATCGGTCTACTCTATGTCTACGTAGGTTTTTTTCAAAATTTTAATTATCGCCTGTAGTGTCAGTGTCGTACGGCGTTTCGGCACTGTTTGTCGCTGTTGGTTAAAACACGACCAAGCTACCGTCTCTGGGCATCTAGCACATATAAAAATCAGCCTTGAAAATTTAAGGAAAATTATTGTTATTTAAAAAAACGTTATAGGGTGCATTGGGGTAATATCTAAGCACAGAAATCCGGCCGGGTAATTTCGAAAGGGGAATCTTGATATAGGGGGAAATCCGGTTGGGTCGGGTAATTATTACGAAAGGGGAATCTTGATGCAAATAATGGTGATTTTTATGTGCCTTGCGAAATTAGACGACTTTCGAAATTACCCCAATGCAAAAAGTGCAATAAAAAAAACATTCAGTCCAAATGTAGAACCTCCTCCTTTTTTTGAAGTCGGTTAAAAATGGCCGAGGGGCCGAACTAATTAAAATGCAGAAATTAAACGTCGATACAAACACATTATCCCAAAGTTTCATCCTTTGTTGATATGTCGGCGGACGATCGTAAAATCCGCCAGATCACGAGATTCCTAGGCATATCGTGAAACGGCGCCAAATCATGAAATAAGAGGAAGGTCTGGATATGAGTCTAAATAGAAAGCGTAGACATTTCATTTTAGGCAGCAGGAACGCGTGCTTAAAAATAGTTTGCGCAGGTATCGGCAATTTGAATCCTAGGCCACTCTAGAACCCTGTCTTATTGACACCGTGCTTTATTAGCTATAGAAGTCGAAGACGATTAGGCCGTTTTCACATTATCCGATCCGATATCGGATGTCGGAAGGATTTCAATAGAAAAAATCCAAGATGGCGCCTTTAATGTATGGGATATCGGTCCGACATCCGATATCGGATCGGATAATGTGAAAACGCACACTGTGAAAAGGTTCTACAGTGGCCTAGTATTCAAATTGGTTGACCATACTTACCCCATCGGTTTCCCTGCACCGTACGCTCCGGGGACGCCCCAACTGCCGCCGGGGAAGGCGCGACCACCGGCGTTAGCGTTCGCGTTGGCGTTAGCGTTGCCACCTGGAAACAGCGTCAACATTTCTCAATATTTTTTTGCGCTTAAACGAATGTGGGACTTTGTAATAAGTACCTACTTAAGAATCCTGAGTTAGAATTGGGAAATGGGAATTTTAAAGGAATTTATTGAACAATTATAATAAAATAAAATAAAGAATTGATGAATCTCCAATGTTAGTTGTTTATCACTTTACTTATTTTTTTAATATCTAAGATAGGTATACAGTATGTAAACTAACGAAAACCATTTACTGTAACCCGTAAATGTCCAGGTGATACTGAGAAACTTTTACTATGGGATCAACCCCGAAATCACGAAAATATCTTCTGACAGTTTCATAGGTAGTTTTATTTTATAGTAAGTATTTCCTATGGGAGAGTAAATTTTTATTTCGCGTTTTGGGTGTTGGTCCCATAGTAAAAGTTTCTCAGTATCACCTGGACATTTACGGGTTACAGTAAATGGTTTTCGTTAGTTTACATACTGTATATATAGGTACTTATTGTACCATGCACCTGCTGTTATAGACAATAAGTCTATTGCTAGTTCACTGAACCGAACCTACATTCGAATACGAATTTAGCCATTATATCTAAACTTATTGAAGATGCGGTGGGCAAAGTGGCAGGCAAGAATTCAATTTTAGCTAGCATACCTACATGTTTGTCTACTGAAAACCAGGTTCCTCACGTTTCGTCACGGATGATTGATCTTCAAGTGGCTGGCACTAGTTTTTACGACAAACTTTTTAAGAAAGTAGTTAATGATTTCACGGATCGTTTTTTTCTATTTGCGCATTGGCGGGTGATGGGTGATTGAAGACCGTTATTCGAACAGCGGCGCCAGCGGCGATACGCCTTGGCCGTCTTACATTTGCACAAATTCATCTCAGTCGAACAGTGAAAACTGTGCCCTAACCGAACACACTTGATTCGGTCTCAAGGATACACTTATACTGGTTTGCCTGAGACACGTTCGCAAAGTAGTACTTGAACATCAATTACAATACGGTGCTTGTCCCGCACGTCGATGATGCTCTACTTATGTGGTACTTAAGAACTCATTTTGTGCATATCAATTACCATTCCGTTTCCATTCCACTTGGACGTGTTCCGTTGTTTAAGGCGAGACGAGTATCAACTACGAACAGTTATGTTAGATGGTATTTATTTAGAGCAAGCAGTACATCACGAGATAATCAACAATAATTAGGTATATGATTGTAAAATCTAATGAGGGCCATAATACTTATATCTTCTTCTTAATGAGGTATTTTTAATGATATAAGTCTCAATTTGCTGCTAGCAAGTATCTAGATGGGGGTCACCTATCTCTGTAGGTAGTACCTATAGGTATTTTGACTTATCTAATCTTTAAACTTATTAAGTAAATGTTTATTCTAAACTTAATCTTATAGGTACCTATACTTAAAAAAAATGTTCTAATACAACATTGACAATTAATTCTTCCGATGTAAATGAACCATCATAGAGACCAACACCAAGAAAATGTTTACTGCGTTAGGTGGTAGTACTGGTATAGGTATGCCTATTAATTAACGGCATTTTAATTAATTGGAAAGTCGTGGTTAAGATTAGCTCCGAATCATCAAGGATTCACTCGACCGGTCAGTGAATGAGAATATTATTGCGGTGTCATGACTCTCAGTCATCTTGATTGAATCATCGCGTTTTAGCGGTGATTAGTTCCGGAATCAATAAAGTTGAGCTAATAGTATTTTACATTTTTTACGGTAATCTTTTAACTTTATCGTTAGAAAAATTGCATTTGAAAATCTATGAAGTAATTATAAAGTAGGGAGGGATACATTTGTTCTTTCCATATTCTACGTTATATAGGGTCGGTCCCTTATAGGTACTAACTAAATCATGACATTGATAACTACATAAGCAGGATAGGGAAGGGAATAATTTCATGTTTTTTGCATTTCGTGTTTCAGTTAAGCAACTCATCAGTTACGAAACTTACGAAGGCCTTAGCATCAGATGCAGCGCCGTGCATTAAAGCATCAGTTACAATGTACGTACCTCCCCATGCGTTAGCATTAGCGTTGGCGTTGGCATCAGATCCAGGTCCGGGGTAGGGGTAGAAAGACCGACGCAGGCGTTGTAGGGGCACGGGTATCGAAGCGTGCCCTGTAGAGTCGATCGTGTAGTACGCGCGGGGCACGTAGTACTGGCCCCCTGGAATGTGCAAAAGTAATGAGTAGTAACATAGTGAGTAGGTATTTAGATAATAATAGGTACATGATTAGTATATATAAATAAATAAATAAATAAATATTATAGGACATTCTTACACAGATTGACTGAGGCCCACGGTAAGCTCAAGAAGGCTTGTGTTGTGGGTACTCAGACAACGATATATATAATATATAAATACTTATATACATAGAAAACATCCATGACTCAGGAACAAATATCTGTGCTCATCACACTTATAAATGCCCTTACCGGGATTCGAACCCGGGACCGCGGCGTAGTAGGCAGGGTCACTACCGACTGCGCCAGACCGGTCGTCAACTATATATAACTATACAAATACGGCAAACTGGATCATACATACATACAACATACAATCACGCCTGTATCGCATGAAGGGGTAGGCAGAGCACATGAAACTACTCAAGTTTCAGTGCCACTCTTGGCAAATAAGGGGTTGAAAGAAAACGAAACTGTGACATTAAAGTGACAGGTTGCCAGCCTCTCGCCTACGCCACAATTTAATTTAACCCATATCCCTCAGTCGTCTTCTACGACACCCACGGGAAGAAAGGGGATGGTGAAATTCTTAACCCGTCACCACACGGAAAACCCAACTGGATCAAATTGTACAATATGCGGTTGAACTCAGAAACCGAAAAGTTAATAACTTAATTTTTTGCCAGAAGCGACGTAAGTAGGTTAACCTCGAGAAAATTGTTTTTGTAAGACGAATTAAGTGTTTCTTACTTTTACGTTTTCTGAGAAAAATTACGAGGTCTACAGCTCACACAGAGTCACTAATGTATATTACCTTACAGTTTTGTCACATTTGTCACAATCTGTAGGCATTGTTGGCTCTACTGCCAGGAATGCAGAACCGTAGTAACCGTACCTGCATTGTTTCACTGCGCTCCGAGTGCAGTATGTCGTTCAACGTCGTTCTTAAGAAAACACTGTTAGCTAAAAGGGGGCATTTCTTTAGGCACACACATTTTTTTTCTAATCATCAGGTTAGATTTTATATTCGGCTGGCATCTTGATTTGTACATCTAGAAGTTAGGTATTAGACGTGTTCATCCATTATACCATACCCACAAATTTTAATTAAACCGAGTGCGGGGTCCGGGTTCTATATTTGGTAGATACCCTATAAAACCGAGTAAAAACCGACTAGATGTGCACACAGCAAAAACCTTTTGCTGATTTTTGGGCATGTAAAACCTCTGTTATGATGTGCAATCAAATATAAATAAACCCCATACTCTTGGCCAATTCTCTAGTTGATTCCGCGTAACGAATCGTAAAGGGTCTCCAATTAAACCAATGTATGTAATCATATGGATATAGAAATCAAAAACCGATTTGTTGATCATAAAGAATAAAGTTAGTCACGATCGGCGGGTAAGGTCGCTTCAGACTAAACATAAAAGATGGATTACGTACTGTGATGATCTCAACCTTGTGAGTGCCTCGATCCTATATCTATTCACAAATCTTTTCATTTTCTGTAAATTCTTGTATAATTTGACCTCTGGCTATAGTTAAGAACTGTGCATGATCGGAGGTCAAGCGTGAATCGGGAATCAGTTGTGAAGTGCTTTGTGAATTATCTTCTGCTTGTTAAGCGTTTTCGTTTTTTTACTCGATGAAATAAAACTGCGTAAACACAATAGTCAGCATGTCTTAAATATTTATGGGCAATGGGCAAGATACTGGTGACAGCCTGAATTCATCAGTGGTACCTACAGTCAGCGACGGTTCTCGATGAAATTACCTACTAAATATAAGTAGGTACCCAAAATGTCACATGATGAGCATTAGGAAAGGTCTTTTAATCATGGTTAAGATTTTGGGACTCACCGTTGAAGTGCCTTTAATTTAAACTTAGTATATGTTTTTAACACTGTTAATTGTTTGTACCCATATTTATGACTGTCATGTTTGTGTAGGTATATAGTCAAATTTCCTGTATTTATTGTAGTCAAAAATGTTGGGTTTTACTCGGTAGTAAAGTGTGTTCTACCCTCGCGACTTGAAACCCTCATAACGCTCGAGATTCAGCTTTTCTAATGCGCTCTCCGCTTGTCGTTCTCTTTTTGAATCTTTCCCTAGCTCGGGTAATAATATTAGCACGAGAGTTTAAAAATCAATTTGTGAAATGGATAGCTGTTACCTACGTATGTTCGTACTAATTAACATATTTATATTACTATAGGATGCTCCAAACACAAAATCCATCTATATCAGCATTCATTTCAAAAACATAATTATTATTCAAGACCGAAATCTGATTATGAATTTCGATGAAAAAAACTGAGACGAAGAGTTTTTTCCAAAGTGAGTCATGTTTGATCAAAAATTATCTTAATTGATTCGTGCAAGTTAAGGCTTCATTTATGTAGGTATTCTGCCCCAGAAATTATATCAGACTCCAGGTAAGTAAAAAGTTTCAAAATCAACGGCATCTGTCAGAGTTCTTACGCTATGGATCATCATACCTATACTATTGTTTGGCAAATAAGGATAAATTGCTAAAAACTTAACTCAACCGTATCGGATGATACCAATAATATCGAAGAATCCAAAAAAAGCAAGTGACAGTCGCATCGAACGGCGGCAAAAACTAAACGAAAGGGCACTAACCTGCAAGAGCGACAGCCACCATCGCCGAGAGTAAAAACAAGGTTATTCGCTGCATAGTGGAGTTACGTCGGGCTCGGACAGATTCTGTGGAGGAACTGCCGGGCGCTCCGCTGCCTCACTTTTATATACCTACTTAGATATAACTCAGTTTAAAGCTTTGGAAGCGCAAGCGCATCATGCTCGGCACGCCCCGCTACTTACATTACTGGGTGGCTAGCCGAATGGCACAAACGCTCACGAAACGAAGCGCTAGTAGATATCTATCTCTATCGCGCTTGCGTATTGGCGCGACAGAGCCAGCGGCGTATCGCTTTCGTTTGGCGTCGGAGAAATGCCATTCGGCTACGGGGCCAGTAACGGTTACCGGCGAAAAGCTATCGTAAAATTGAATAGGTAGCAAGCAATAAAGGTTGATAGAGGCGAGGTGGCTGTGATTTTTAGAGTGCATTACCTATAAACCCACTTTGTGGACTAGGTTACATCAAGTGATTATAATTAAAGCGGGTCAACTCTTATTGGAAGGGAACACTTTCCTTATGTTATGATTGACCTTCAATGTGACAGTTTTCGGATCTCCTAGAAACTTAGCCTACATTGGTAAAACTGCGTACCTAATATAGCGTTAGGTATATAAAACTAGCAATTTGGAAAGCTATTACTGCTATTAGTAATTATACCTGTCATTTTCTTTTCGGAATGAATGAGTGATCAGAATAACTCCCACGGGAATAATGTCAAAAAGCTAGTAAAGAATTGCGCAAGCCCTAACTAATCGTGGGGAGGATAGTTTTCAGTTTCAAACCATCACAGACTACTCCAAAAGAGGCAAGTCTAAGTCTGACTTATACATCAAGAGTATCATGACATGAGTTATACCCTTTTTCACTAGACCCACAGAATATAAAATATAAGATTTTGAGAAATAACTTGAACAGTTATTATTGTAAGTACTTACACTTAAGATTTACCTACGTACATACCTACCTCTTACAATATCTACGTTAATGTATATAAAACATAAAATATGGCTCATTGTTTTGCAAACCTAATTTATTATTAGTAGGTACTAGGAAACACTGAATTAGAGATCACGTTAGTGCAATGATATACGTTCCTTCCTTGGTCGTTTGTTTCGTGTAATTTATCATCCAAGATAAATAAAGAGACAAAAGAAGAATTATATGGAAATGTAACTAAACTTCACAAGTTAAGGTGGCTCGCTTTCCATACAAAAAACATCTACCATTTATTTAGTCACCGCACACTACAACTAAATAAAAATATGCGCATACATCTACTATACATTATCCATCGTCGCAGTATTGAACGAAATACATTGTTTCATACAGAAATCATGGACAAATCCATGTGAATTTTTTATTAATTTTACGAAAATGTGCGTGCCAAATTTTGTGTACAGACACAGAGCCGTCATATTTCGCGCATTTTTAGTTGACATTGTCATCAGTGACACTTGGCTCTTGACAAGTAATTATTTAAAGATATTGGCTGGATATTGGTTTACTTAACTCAAGCAGACTCAGAAATAATGACGCATTTTGTCAATAAAGATACATATCGTGTATTTCGACACTGCTAATGTAAATCGAAATGGCGTCTCGGTCAAACGCATTGACTATGAAGCAGAAGATCTCGAGTTCCATTCCGGAGTCTTTTTTAATCATTTGAACTTTTTTTGGATTTACTAAGTTTTTTTTATATTTTTTAATAGAATAAATATTCTATTAAAAAAGACTCTTACTATATTTCTTTCCTATTTTTTATTTTCATACAAAAATACAATACAATCTTTATTGTGCCTTTGTTGATAAAATAAAATATTACACGTCAGGTCAGGTACATAGGTCATAGTGTGGGCATAGTATTAGTAATGTGCTGACTTCCTTACATTTACTGAGCTAGTTGACCTATGTTATTGTTGTGTGAATGTTTTTCTTCAACAACTAAATAGTTATATATATGAATATGTATGTAGGTATGTGGGTAGCTTTTGCATATTGTAATTTTTCCTCAGTCACCCGTTGAGCTCAGAGACCACGAACGCTGTAGTGTTCGAAACGTCGGGATGAATCGTAAATTCATTATACACGATTTAATCCGTTTTCATAGTTTTTATTTCATGAGTAACTATCGCGGTAACTGAAGACAATATTAACTAAATGGTTACAAATAATAATTATCATCAATATAATCTGGTCCAGGCAGGCAATTATGGTCGCGCGATAAATGATAAAACATCTGGCCGTCCCTATAATCGCACTTACTAATAGTGCGACAGGGACGGCCTGATATTTTATCGTCTATCGCGCGACCATGCTACCCGTGCTGTACTAGCTTTTGCCCGCGGCTTCGCTTGCGTCAGAAAGAGACAAAAGTAGCATATGTCACTCTCCATCCCTTCAACTATCTCCACTTAAAAAACATGTCAATCCGTCGCTTCGTTTGGCCGTGAAAGACGGACAAACAAACAGATACACACCCATTCTTATTTGAAATTTTAGTATGGATTTGACATTATTATTTATATTTAAATAATTATATACGTATAGCCTAATTTCGTCGGTAACAGCGTGTTATGTAATGGCGTCGTTGGTCAACAGTCGCCTGTCACGCCGTGAAACTGCGTTCGAATCCCGGGATTCTATAAACTTTTTGTATTTTTTTTGGATATAAATTTCGTATTTTTTATTGACCGAGCAAGAATAGGTAACAATTTTATCTTAGAGAACATATTGATTTTTTTATTGTCATTTTGATTTTCTAATTATTAAGTTGAGATATAAAACACAACTTTTAATACCCTCGCTAAATATTTTTTTTTTTTTTTTTTTTTTTTTTTTATTTAGAACACAAACAGTCACATAAACAAATGAGTTGGTGTACTACAATGTAGGTACTAAGTAATTTGGATAAAAAAAGACCTGGAGGTTCATTACTGAATATAAAGATTGTTAACATACTAACAAAATTAGGTATGTAAGCTAATAGGTAAGCAAAAGAAATCATGAACAGTAGCTAATACTTAAGAAGTTTTACAGTCATTAGACTAAATACATTTTCTTTACTACGATCGGATACAATTATAATTAATTTAGTTAGAGGAGGTAAATATTAGTTACTCATATTAAACCGAACAAAAATGTACACTTAGGTTTTTTATTTGTAATACTAGTGTTAAGTCTAAATCTAAAACACTTTTCGCTTGAGTAAAACTTTCAAACTACACAAAGAAGTGTTAAAAGGATCAATGTCAAATAGATACTTATTATAATAACTAGGGACTCGTCTGAAAAAAGTGTGCTTTGAGTAATTTTTACGAGCAAAACTAATATGAAATAGAGATCTAGGACGTAGGGGTGTCGCGGACAACTGAAGGTAATTAAGTCTAAAAGGTTCGGACACTTTATCACGCCTTTAAGAATTTTAAATAAAAACATTGCATCTAAATAATGCCTACGACTACTAAGGGAAGGGACACAAAAATGCTTTGCAGCAGACGAAGTTCGTTCGAAATAATTACCAGTTCTGTAACACAGAGACTTGAGAAAAATATTTTGGATCCTTTCCAGTCGATCAATATGGACCTGGTACTGCGGCGTCCAGACAACGCAACCAAACTCCAAAATGCTCCTAACAAACGAAAAAAATAATAGTTTATAAGTGTTGGGCCGCCTGAAGGGCTGGCCAATCCTAAGAATCATACCTAATCTTTTATACGCTCGATTACAGATATTATCAATATGTAAATTGTAATTTAATTGTGAATCCAGAGTAACACCCAAATCTCTGACTGAGGATACCCGAGTTATATTATTCCCTGAAAACGTATAATTAAAAATGAGAGGATCGTGTTTACGATTAAAGCTTATTACGTAACATTTCTCAGTATTTAAAAAAAGATGATTTTCAGAACAATAACGGGAAAAGTTATCGAGATCGTGCTGTAATGCATGGCAATCTGCCTCCGAGGATACAGTTTTGTATATTTTAGTATCGTCAGCGTAGACGAGATGTTCAGAGTTCCGGAAACAGGTTGCCATGTCATTAACATATAAGATAAAAAATAGTGGACCTAGATGAGACCCCTGAGGCACTCCGGAAGATATAGGAAGGAAGCATGAGGTAAAACCCTTTAAAGCAACTGCTTGGCTACGATTGCATAGATAGGACTTTATCCATCTGAGGAGGTCGCCGTGTATACCGAGCTCAAAGAGTTTTCTAAGCAAATGATTGTGATTTATTTTGTCAAAACATTTAGAAAAATCGGTATACACGACGTCCACCTGATCTCCAGAAGATATTTTGTTAATGATAAAATCGGTAAATGTCAGGAGATTAGTATCTACGCTCCGACCCTGACAAAAACCGTGTTGACTTAGCGCAATGTGTTGAGAGAAAGTAGAAGTAATTTTGTTGTATATGATCTTTTCAAAGATTTTAGCAAATATGTTCAGTTTACTAATGGGCCTATAATTAGTTACTAGGTGCGCATCGCCACTTTTGTAAATAGGCGTTATCAAGGCCTTTTTCCAACTAGAAGGAAAGTGACCATGGGCTAAAGACTTAATAAAAATTTGGGTTAAAGGTACTGCCAATTCACGAGCGCACATTTTAATAAACAGGGGTGAATTAAGTCCGCACCGCTACCCTTCCTAATATCTACTCTCTCCAGAAACTTGAAGACGCACTCCTCCGAAATATCGACAGTACTAATATCAATAGGGGACTCATTAGCCACATGTAAATAATCAGGCAACACAGAAGAGCCAGGAACAAAAACAGAATTAAAATAATTATTAAAAAAGTTGCTAATAGTCGGTCCATCTTTCGAAATTTCCCCAAGATAGGACATTTGGTCGGGTACACAGTTACTAGGAAATTTTGACTTCATAAACGACCAAAAGTAAGTAGGATCACTGTGTATTCGATCTTCAGCTAATGAAATAAATTTGTTATAACATTCGGTAGATAGTTTGTGTTCCCTTTTTCTTAATAATTCAAATTCTGCCCTATCAAGAGGGTTGCCATACTTTTTCCATCTTTTATGGACTGACAGCTTCTGCCTGCGAAGTCTTATTAGCGAACGAGAAAACCAAGGAGGGTATCCAGTATTATTATTAACGGTTTTATGAGGAATATGTTTCAAAATAAGTGTTCTAAGTACCGAATACAAATACGTAACAGAATCCTCAACATTCATATTATTCAAATGCGACCAATCAGTCTCCGACAGATCCTTGCGAATAAGGTCATAATTACCGCGGTAAAAAATCGGTCTAGAACACTGATTAGGCGCTAAGCATGGTAAAAAACTAGTCAAGTTTAGGGCCAGTGAAATATTTAATGCTTTGTGTTGAGGGTCCTCCGGCGTAAGTGGTGACAAGCAGGCGCCGACAGTGCAACCAACATTGGCCATCACCAGGTCCAATACACGTCCATTTATATTAAAACAAGTGTTAAATTGACCTACACAAGTCAGAGCTATAAAATCGGAGAGAACTGTGGCAGTTGGATCTTCACACGTTTCAATATTGAGGCGATGTGAATCGGCGCACAAGGACCAAGAGGCATATGAAACGTTAAAATCACCTACAAGAACGAAAATGTCATCCGGATAAGTGTTAATTAAATTAGCGGCATTATCAAAAAAACAACGCAGAGAATTGATGTGATTATCATTATGCGGGAAATAAACACAAGCGATGTGCAACAGTGGCGGCCGGCCGGCCGGTTGGCGATGGCGGGGCGAGGCGCGCGGAGAGCGGGGCGCGGCGCCGGCGCAGGCCCGCGGCTCCACGGTGAGCCACAGCTCCTCGTGCCGCGGCGACGCACACCACTCGTCCCGGCGCGACACACTCAGCCGCGCCGCGCTGCCACCAGCACGCCCCCGCCGCGCTGCGCTGTACGCCCTGTTCTATCACGTCTATACACTTCATACCTGCTATCAAAATACTCACTACTATAAAAGTCAGGGTTCAGCCATGTTTCAGATAAACAAATGAGGTCATAGTTCGAATTAATGACACTCGATAAAAATGAGTGAGACTTGGTCCGCAATCCCCTTACGTTCTGATAATAGATTGAGATATTATGTTCTATTTTAGTTGAATTAAGAATTTATAATAATTAAGAAAAAATATGTTGTAACTGTTATTCAGGCGAGTCAGTAACAATAAAACTATAGACGAGATCCCGTAAATTGGAAAACTAGTTTCGTAACCATAGGGTTTATATTGAATATAATTGTATAGTACACTAGTTGCGTAATTAATTTTATGAAAAGTGCTTATCGACATCCTCTTTAAATACCTAAAAGTTAAGTTAAACCACTTGATAAAATTAAACAGTCATTTTAATTTCTTAAGGTCGGCTTCGTTCGTTATGACATACACCTTAGAACTGTCACTCTTTCGCATGTATATTTTGCACTGCTTAACCCAAAGGTAATTGAAATTCAACTCTGCTTTCCTGTCACGAGCCCGCCTAAGTAGCACCTTGTTTACAGCCGTGAGATGCTCATTCACGTAGATAGGCACCGCCGGGCCCGGGAGACCGGCATCCGCGCTGGTCAGGCCGCGGCGCGCGCGCGCCGCCGTCACCAGCTGGTCCTTGCGGCGACGCTGGCAGAAACGCACGACGATCGCCGGGGGCCTGGGGTCCGCGCGGTTACCGTTACTCACAGAAACCGGGAATCGACGTACGCGATGTATAGAATCGACATCAGTATCGAGCAGGCCAAAACCAACCTTAACACATATAGCATTTAGGATTGACACTAAATTTTCGCTGTCTTTTTGGGGAACACCACTAATTTCGACATTGTTGAGCCGGCAAAACTGATCTCTATCGTTTTCATTGGCTTTCAATGTAGCAAACTCAGTCTGAAGCTGCTTGAGATTTTCCTCAATCCCTGGGAGACGGTCAACTTTATCCTCCGTGAGGGTAAGCCGAACATCGAAATTCTCGAGGCGATCCTCGATTAAGGCGAACTTCCCCTCGAGATTAGCAATTCCCGCATTTGCTTGGTCAAGACCACTCTGCATGTTTTGCAATTGCACCTTAAAACCTTTGAATTCCTTCAAGAGTTCAGATAGTGACTCATTGTTTTCCGACTGCCGGCAAGGGATACACTTCCAATTCGATTTTTTTTCCGCTGTCATCTTCTTGTAAGTGTTTTCCTGCAGTCCAGAACACCTATAGTGATAGTGACCTCCGCAAAAGGAGCACGGCACTTCACCATCACCAATAAAATTGTCACCACATTTATTACACGATGACATATTGAAAACACGACCGTAACAACTCGTTAATAGGGTTCAGATTTCAATAGCGCAGATAAATTATGCAGTTTAACAAGCAGGTTAACAATAACACATAACCGGCCGCTTGCGCGCTCGATCGCTAACTGAATAAATATAATATATTCTCGAAATTACTCCTTATAGATAAAAAAAGTCCACTTGAGTTTTTAAAGCACTACGATACTCAGTTAACTATTGCATTTTCATTTACTAATTTAAGATTTCAAAAGCGATTTGAATACCCTTGCTTCATCGAAAATAAACAATTAGAAAAAAAATCATTCGAATCGTACTTTAGAAACTAAAATTTATCTATACTTTTTGGATTTTTTAAAAATATCAGATTAGGATAATTATGTTAGAAATTCTGAGTTCGACGAATCCAATAATTATTACCATGTAAGAGAATAGGTTTTTAATCTTTTTTGTGGAAAACGCTCAGTACATATACATTTATGTATAAATAATAAAACAAAAAATAGTGCCTCATAGTGTTGTGTTCCTGCCGGTGAGTAAGGCTGCCAGAGCTCAACGAGGGTGCGGGGTGCTGACGACGGGAGGACTTACGGAACTAATTTGTTCCGTCTATTGTCCTTTGAGTCGTCGGCAACCCAAACCCTCCTTTGAACTTGTACACTCCTTTTTGCTGTGCACACACAGCAAAGGGGAGTGTACAAGTTTCTAATGGGGCGGCAACGCGCATGCGACACTCTTTGAGTTGCAGGCGTCCATAGGTTACGGTGACCGCTTTCCATCAGGCGGACCGTATGCTTGTTTGCCACCGACGTAGTATTAAAAAAAAAGAGAAAAAGTCCTGGATTCGAACCCAGTACTTCCATGCAAATCATGCGATAACACGTATTTACCGCAAGGCTATTTAAACAAGCTGTCGCCGCGTGAAATTATCGACTAGAAGGAATACAAAAACACTGTTTGTATGTGTGAGTGGTACTTAAAAATAGTGTAAAATAGTAAATTTATATACATTAAGGTTATTAACGTTACAATGAGAAGTTGAATGTATGTTGTAATATGTCAATTTTAGTATTAAATGTTCGCGAAGCATAATTGAAAGTATATAAATGCCTGTACGACTCCACAAAAAAATAAGACCGGTAATTTGCAAATTAACGCCATCTAACGCAGCCTGAGCTTCGGGTAACCCAGGCGAGCCACCTTAATAGCACGGGATGTCACAGATTACTTAGTTTTATGTTTTCTAGTCCACAGAAAACATTAGAGTATTTGTTTTATGGCAAAATTATGAACGACCGGTATGTATCTGCGTTCGTTTATTGTAAATATTGTAGTGGTGTGATGTCACGTCCATGAGTTGAATACGAAGACTGAATTGAAATAATAAGCTAGGTAATAAAATAAAAGAAAGGTTTTAAGTCACTGTGAATGGCAAAATGTCGTAATCAGGCATTTCCTCTCGATATGAATTATAATGAAATTAAAATTTCAATTTCACGTTAGAACCTCAGTAGAGTTAGTAAGGCCCTGTAATCCCTGTGTGCAGTTTTGCGTGATATTATAAAGCGAATCGAACACGGAGAAAAAAAAACTCTCATATTATTGTTACAAAATTTATTCTGAAATAAAAATAACATCAAGCTTTTTAAAATTGACAATTCATGTGAGAATAATAACTAAATTGTGAGCACAAATTTCACAATAGGAAGAATAATTTCATTTATGCTTTAGTTCACAATGTTCACATACATAACAACAAACATGGATTCAATCTCATGGCGTAACAGAATGCTCCCCACTCCCCAGCGAGCGCGAACAGAGCAATCTTCTGCGAAGCCTAAACCTCCTTTATAAATTAAAATCTCGAGCACCAAAACAATTTTCACTTCGAATGTTACAGAATAAATAGTCACAAAAATAAACGAACTTATGTAATAAAAAGAAATCCGTATTACAAAAATAATTACGAATATATTTAAAACAACTCAGTATTGGAATTCTTGAAAAATATTAAAAATGCAAATTATGCAGTTCCTCCGTTTAAAGTGTTGAACACACAGTACCTCGTAATCCTTATCAATATATTCATATAAACAACATTTTATCCTATTACATTTATTTTTACACTTTAGGAGATATTTTACAACCCTGTATCCACTATACTTTTATATGACAGTACGTTTGTCTATCCAAATCATGACTTGAGAAAATAAACGGCACAGTACGTAGAATACACCTACCTAACAACTCAATGCAACAGATGTCTCGAAGTCTTGTTTTCATTAAATTATCACGAGTGGAGTAAAATTTGCCTAATGATTGGTGACACAAATTTCGAAGTAGGTAATGTTAGGTATAGTTGAACAAATATATATTTTGTGCTCTGTTTTGTTGACAACATAACATTGTTTATTAGTTACATGAATATAGGAAGATTAAAAATGAAGACTCGTTATGTAGTGGAAAGACTGAGATAACATGGGAAGAGGACAACCTTCTTTGAACTAGTCAAGCCCAGACATGCACTTACGTATGATCTAATCATTACAAAAATATCTCCTCCTTTGCGACGTTTAATTATGTCATGGTATAATTTTACAGTATAACCCTTGGGCGTAGGAACAGTCAATACAATATCTAGTAGAACAAATATTTCGTCATGTCAGTGTCGAAGGAATGTGCCGTGCGGCGTGTCGGGTCGGAAGTGCAGGTCTTGGGCTGGAGGAGGGCTTCACTTGGCCTTGGCGGCGGCCTGGCGCTGCCTCAGAGTTTTGTTCGTGTTCTGATCCACCTCTGGTAGATCGGATTCTTCGACGGGCGCTTTCTTTACTGTAAACAAAAAAAATATGAACAACTAAATAATAGATTTCATATACTGCTATTTCATGATTTTCAGCAGTATTTCAGCAAGTAATTTTATTAATTTGTGACGACCCAACTAACCGTAAAATCACTATTTTGATAGCACACTGTTTAAGTTGTTTACAGTGACACATAATCAGTGACTGTCATGACAACTGTAATAAAAAATATAGGCATTAATAGGCAATAGCTTACCCTTTTCCTTTTTAGGTTTGTCTTTCTTTTCCTTCTTCGGCCTGTTCAGGGCCAACTGACGGGCCTCTTGCCTCTGCTTCATGGCTTCAGAAATGAAGTTGAACATGAGATACACCTTAAAGAAAGAAAAAATACATTGTTAATATTGAACTCGATAATTTCATTGTCTAAAGAAATATAAAGTGTTAGTTTATCTATAATATTCCTACTTTCAAACTGCTAAGAAACATAATTCCGATTTCTGCTTATCTTCTTGCGATAGATGTTCAATGATATATTTGCTAAATGTTGATTTATTTTATAAATAAATACGTGTGGAATTATTCATATTAAATTACATTTTACTTGTATGCAGAAAATACTATCTGTGGCCCGTTTCTCGAAAGGTACAAGCCTTGTATTACAAGTGTGTTTCCATGACAACCCATACGATTTGACAGTTCGCGCACTTTTAATACAGCAGGCTTGTACCTTTCGAGAAACGGGCCCCTGATCGTTAATTTAATTGGCGTCGTATGTCTCCATAAATCAAATCTTATTTATTTAAAAACATTGCAAAATCAACTTTTAGTGTTATGACACATCTAAAGAGCTATAGTAGTAAGCAAAATCCTTACAGCTTGACAAAAAAGAGTAAACTTGGCAAATTGAACTATTTTTTTTTTTATCATAACAACATTTGCTTTTCTCATACAGAACAAAAGTGTCAAAATAGTTGCCACATGCATAGCGGGTTACATAGACGGTGGCGCCCCTACTATTTTCTACTCTTTTTGCCATTGAGGATGTAGAAAGCACGGTAATTAGGTGTAGGTATGTACTACGAGTGTTAACGAGGGTACACTAACCTGGAAGGACACCAGCAGCGACAGCGCGCCCACGCGCAGCAGCAGCGGCGCGGCGCCGGCCAGCCCGAAGTAGAAGGTGAGCACGCCCAGCACCAGCGACGCCAGCCGCACCAGCACGAACACCGCGCCGTTCACCAGCCGCCCGACTGCACGATATTACACAAGTTAGTCTTCAGGTACATAATAGTATAGGGCCTAGGTCGTTCTGAACCGGCGCGTCTTTATAATGTATTCGCAGATGTTCGAGTTTGCCGGACATGTTCTCGCCGCGCGCCGCGGGTGAGAATCGACCAACCCAAATTCAAAATCTCAAACCGAGCATATACGGCAGAGATGGCAGGCTCGTTACGTCACTCGCTCGCGGTCGCGCGTTAAGAGGGCTTTCGTGTTAAAAATAGTGAAATCGCAACCGAGCGCTCGGTCATACCGTGTGTGGTATCAAATTAAAGGGCTTTGCGAGTAGTTTATAAATATATATCACATTATAGGACTTTTTCTACTTGATCTAGATCAAAATATGAGAAAATGTCCAAAAGTGGTAATAATTGTACCGGTGAAGGCTCGTTTTCAAAAAATTGGCAAAAATCAATAATAGCAATTTATAATCACTAAGGCATAACAGCAATTTAAGTAAACGTTGCAGATTAATTTAGTACAAAACTTACTTCGATGTGATATAGATTTTCAAAAAAATTGTCACTTAATTTTAGGTAATTTCTGAAAAAAATTGAATTCGCCTTAGGCTAGTCTACTCTTTTTCAAAAACTTAAAATAAAAATCTAGTCTGAAATGATTGTGGTACAAGATATACGAATTATAAATTTACTCGTTTTAATATTCAAAATTGTCCAAATTTTACAAATAAGATCGACTGATTCAGCTCTATACGTGCGTTTTTCTAAACGTGCATTAGAGAAAAATTCATAATTAATTTAGTGAGTTAGTTTTCGAAAATCCAGTCTTATAAAAATCAAGATAATAAGATGCTCTAACTGGAACTTGAATTAAATAAATCTATTGGATAACGGAAAGTGTAGTATTTCACCGACTAAAACTATCAATTTTTCATTCTTTTGACGTTTTTTTTTAAAGCAGCCTTAAGTACCTACTCGCTAGCCGTTCATTCGAATGAACAAGTGGCCGAGGAGCGCTGTTTCATACGTACCTACTATTATTCTGAGTTTTACGTAGTAGCTTATTAGTATTAGTTAAATAAAGCGTAATAAGTGAAGGATCTGTTACGTTAGTAACTTATAATAATCTGAGGAGATGGTCCGCCCGGGTGCCCCTTTCAAAAACCCTATCCCTTGCATTGTCACTTGTTTTTACCCTAAAACCGACCATTACTTTGTTCGAAGTTGCATTACACGGTTGTAAATTGGTAGTGTAAATCTATGCACGACTTCCACGAGTCAAGTTCGGATTCGTCCTGAGGGCGACCCTTAGTTGGAATCTCGGTAGTTTCTCGGCATCCGTAAGATTAAAAGGCTGTCAGGAGACGTTTACACTGTGACTCTGGCAACAAGCAGTAAGCAAGAGAGTACTCCAGCCGGAAATTTACCGGCATATTACTGTCCCGCGATTGAACCCATAATTGCATTCCAGCAAAAAAAAATGTGTAAAGGGCCTTAGCTACAGAGAAAGTGGTACATCGGTATCGACACGACACAGTTAACACCTTTTGTCATGGGTGTTCCACTTACGTTACGGAAATTAACATATTTTATACTTAGACTACTTAGTTATTGTAGCCAAGATAAGCTTACTGTTTTGAATTATACTTACTTAATAATTTAAAAGTTGAAGCTTGTGTTACTTATAATACTTCTAAGGGTCCTTAAGCACCCTTTACATGGAGTTCACAAATGTGCTAAAACTTACATTTCTCAATGAAGTCCTCTCGCTCACCCCTCAGGATGACGTTGAGGCGGTAGGTGTGAGACACAAACTCGGCTAGGGAGTGCAGGACAACCAAGCTAACGCCGACGCGCTGGAATCTAGACAAAAATACATTTGTATCAGTGCATTGTTCTATCTTTCAATTAAATTCTCAAAAGCCTTAAAAGATATTCAATTTCAATTTGACGGGTGAACAAGATAGCAACAAATCTAAAATAGCGAGGAAATGCCCAAGCTAATTTACTCTCGGCAATTTTTTAAATCTGTTTTATTTTTAAGTTTTTACTTGACAATATCACTCTAAAATAAATGGCGAAACGTTTCGTGTTAGTTTTCTTTTGTGCTATACTTAATAGTTTCCTAGATCTGGCGACCGTAAAACAAAATGAAAATACCTACTAAGAAAAGAGCGCAGTGTAGCCAGGAGGCATTTTGCAATCGCTAAACACGATTATGAAGCTAATTTAGCGTCGGCAAATATCGACGAAATCACCGCGGTCTTCAACAAACTCCAGCTTTGAGCCGATTCCTTGTTTAACGTTGACCAGAGTATGAAAGAGCAGTGGCTAAAAATGGATGACTGGGAGCGTATAAAAGTCATGTACGACAGCATTTCGAAGAACGAACGCATGAAGAGTACATTTCAGAAAATCCACGACAACCAATAAATAGATGACGGAGATAAGTTTCAGTGCCTCTATCAGTGCACTTTTTCAGATACTCCAGCACGGGAAATTGTCGACAGCTTTCCGCCATCGGGAGCCAACTACAAGAAAGCTATTGAGAAATTGAAGTCCAGGTTTGCACGTGATGGAATGATGATCGACATTTATCATAAATGATTTATGTGCGTGAGCTCCTTAACCTTGTACTAGCAAACGTACCTACCTAATACTTCCTGTAAATTAGGTCACTTATACGATAGGTAAATTAAATGCGCAATTGCAAGTTCTCCAAACCTTAGGTGTGTAAATAGATATGTAAATATGCTGTTTTACTTTTTCCTTTAGTTGAGTTTGCCTTGCCTGAATCTGTTTTCGAACATGGCAGAGATTCCATGTAAACGAAAAGAAGAGCGACGATCTGAACCCTCTTATGAAGTTCCTGAAACGCGTAGTCGAGTCAGAGGAGCGGATCCAGCTCGCGGCAGCGGGATAGCATCGGGTGACAGTTTGTATAGCGTTCCTACTCAACCCACCGCGACATGCTTTCGCTTGGTGGCCACGGAAGACGCAGGTAAGGTGATATTATGTTGCGTTTGGTGAGGAAAGCCATCGCATAGCAGCTTCCGACTGCTACAAAGCAAACAAGATGTCGTATGAAGCTGAGGGACTCGCTAAATAAAAAGGGAGCATGCTTAATTTGTTTGCAACCGGGATATTATTCGAAAAATGCAAGAATTTCACAAAATGTATTTTTTGCCCCAAACGTCATTCGGTGACGTGCCTTTACATTAAAATGTCAAGTCAAATTGAAAACGTTCAAATTCAAATGTTGGAACGTAACCCAATATAAGGCGAGTTCCACACTCTTGCAAACGTTTATATGGCAAATTTTGCAGCGATAATGCCGATAATGAATGTAGAGTTTGTTCAGAAAGTCAAGAGTTGTGGAATGTATTGGACCCCATACATTTCACAACTATTCTCTTTCCGAGACACAAGACAAGACAGATTCTACCGGTGCTATGCTTTATGGATTCGGGAGCACAGAAGACACTTACTTACGTCGCGATATAATAGAATGCTTAGGCTTGAAACCTATCGGCGGCAATTGTCTTTTAGCACAGAATATATAATAGTACAAGTACAGAAGGCCCACTGCTTTGATGTTCACGACATGCCGCCTTTTTAAATGCCTACAAAATTCTAACAAAGAAACGAGCCGCACGTGCGCGGCGCCCGGCGGTAGGGTTGCCTTTGGACTAAAACGAATTAATACTCAGATAAAATGTTATACTATTATATTCAAGTCTTGAGTACTTTCTAGGTATATATTAGGGTGGAGCGAAAAAACACTTTTCTGGAATTAGCAAACCTAATAGTTATCAATCAATGCCCCTTAGTCTATGAAGCCTTTGTGCAAATTTTCAGCTTTTTAAATCAACATCTTCTGCCTCCGCATTAGGGTTGAAATTTTGAAAATCTCATACAAACATAAAAATTCAACTTTTAGATAAAAAAAAAATTTCGACAGTATTATGTTTAGTATATGTTATTGATACATATTATTATGAGAAACTACAAAAAGATGCGAAAATAGCGTCAAGAATCGCCAGTTTGTCTAGTTTCAATACATTCGCCAAAATAGCCGCTAAAATACTGAAAATTGGCGATTTTTAACGCTATTTTCGCAATTTTTGGTAGTTTATTGTAATAATATTGTATCAATAATGTATACTGAATATATTACTGCCGAAAAACATTTTTTATCTAAAAGTTGAATTTTCAGGTTTGTATGAGATTTTCAAAATTTCAAACCTAATGCGGAGGCAGAAGATGTTGATTTAAAAAGCTGAAAATTTGCACAAAGGCTTCATAGACTAAGGGGCATTGATTGAAAACTATTAGGTTTGCTAATTCCAGAAAAGTGTTTTTTCGCTCCACCCTAGTATATACAGGGTGTCCCAAGACTATGGGACATGAACGGAAAGTACTTTAAATATCGTGGATAGGGTATTTTGCTAAAAGAAGACTTTATTTTATTTTTAAAACTAAGTAAAACTGCATTCATAGATTTTTAAATAATTACATGGTTAAACCGGGAATCAAACCCGCTACACGAGAAAAAAAAAATCATTCTGTAATTTTGTCATACCGATCGATACGTTTCATCATAAGGATTATTTTTTTCTAAATAACATAGTGTCGGACATAAAAGGAAGACCATGAATTTTAACATTTTACATAGCATACTCCTTAGCCTTAAATTTTGTCCATGCAATTTTTCAAAAAAAAAAAAAAAACTTTAAATGCAGTTTTACTAAGTTTTAAAAATAAAATAAAGTCTTCTTTCAGCAATATATCCTATCTGTGATATTTTAGGTACTTTCCCTTCATGTCCCATATTCTTGGGACACCCTGTATATAGTATTTATATGTTTTTGTTTGAGTTCCAACATCACAAGCCTCATTGAATCTTTTTGGGGGAGTTAATCAGTAGTAGATTTGTTTAAAAATGTCCTATGGTATTTATTTTATTCATGATATCTATTTAACTATGCATTATTAGCCATTCCACACGCGGGCATCGCATATGAACCTTTAAAAAAACTCGCGATGTAATGTAACATTAGAAGGTGCGAGCGTGCGTTCCGTGAGAACGCGCGCCACCCCTGATTAGGCCGCGAACTCGCGGCCGCCGGCATGTACTTGTAGCGCGGCGATAGAATCGCGGAGTGAGCCGCCCCTGCTTTTAGGGGAATCGAAACCAAGGTACTGTGTCAAACATGCAAGTACACTGAAGGGAGTTTTGGACAAGAGTTACATTATACAATGTCTGCGCGAGGCAAGTCCAAGCTCTATGGGTATGTGCCACGTTTAAATATAAAACATGAGATTTTCAGAGTTGCAGAAACAACATCATGTTGAGCGACGTCAGAAAAATGGCCAAGGTGAGCACATCAGACGGGGAGTACACACGAACGGTTCAATGCTTGTACCCACGACACAGAGAACCTCCTATAGAGTGCCATTATTGTAAATTTTGTGCGTGCTACAAATCACCAGTGCTTGGGGCGCGAGGAGCGGGAGGGGAATGTGTTTAGCGCGCTGCGATTGGTCGTTTCAAGGAAGGCAGGCAGTCGCGCCAGATGAAAAGGGACAGAAGTATGACTGTCCCTCTACTGTCGCGTAAGTGGCCAGTGTAAGTTGACCTATGCCGGCTCTGAATAAATTATAAATATGACTTATTTGTGGAATGTAATACCGTCCGTTTTTAAATTTGAACTTCTTGTTACCTTTCCACACCATTTCACACTACAGGTGGACATCTTTAAGGCATCAAAATACCCTTTTTCAATTTTTTTATTGCGAAAAACACGAGCTGCTTTCGGGTCGGTTACTTGGTCGTTACTGATCGGGCACGACGAGCGCCCGCGCTTATATCATGGCAAATACAAGTAAGGCTGGTGACCGCGAGTCGTCTTGTAATGGATGTCTATAGGGGTTGGTCTGTGACCCACGAGAAGTACAGTCTGACACAATATTAAAGAAGAGTTTAGGGTCATATATATTTTTATTGATTTATTGTGCTTTTACTTGACAAAGCCACTCAAAAACGAATGGCAAAACGTTTCGGGTTAGTCTTCTTTCTTGGTTTACTTTGTTTTCTACAAGTACATTACGATACAAGTGTGGAAAAGAGGAAGTTCGAAATGAGTGGCGACAAATTCAAACACGACCGAAGGGACCTCTTTCCACGTGTATCTTACAACTTTTTCAGTACATATAGCCCAGTGAAGTTTCGACATAAGCACATTATAAAGTAAGTACCTACAACTTCTCACACCAGTGCAATAAAGTAGCACCATATGTATTGAAAAGATTCTTTTAGTATGCAGTGTTTTGATAAACAGCTGTCATCATATCATCATAGAATGAGTGCAGCAAAAAACAAACTGAAAGTACCATGAATTATTTACAAATTCTATTTAGCAACAATACACATTTGTAAATGTGCACTTTAATTAATTACTCAAGACAATTAGAGATATCTTATAGCTGATTAGATTAATTAATTTACTGATAGTGAACATGATACTTACTTGAACCCATAAGCCAGTGCCACAAAAGTGAATGCAATGAGAGCATGGCGGATACGACCGGCCCACTCATCCTTCTTGATGCGTTGGAAGTACAGTTCTGGGAGAGTGTGGAGCCAGTATGCGGCCTGGACGATCCACCACAGTTTCAACAGGAAGCTCATAGGGTGGCTTGGGTAGCCTAAATAAAAAAAGTTATTGTCAATCCACATATTCCTTACCACTCTTTTAATCTGTCACAGCTGGACATGGAAATCTTTAAGCAACTAATGCAGTACAAAAAATGGAAGAAAGGAAAATGTGGTTACACAAGTGGGTCAAGTGTATTAGCACATTATCTGTGCTTGTGAAAATAATAAGAAAAAGAAAATGTACTGTACATAGTTGCTAATCTCAGCTACAAACGCTATTGTTCTAATGAATCTATTATTTTTACTAAAACTATTCAAAATCTAGATTTACCAAGAGATCTATTCTATTCTCAGCTGTCTAGGTTGTTATTTAGTTACATGTAAGAGGTAAAACTTACCATCCCACAGCTGTGAAATATTGAATGCAAATCCTTCTCGGAGAATAGCATCACCACCCCACAACAGGGTCACCAGATGGAACACAACCAGCTGACCGGACTCATTAAGCGCACTCAATCTTGATTTTGACAAGTGGAACTTCTTTGATATTTTCTAAAACAAGACATGACAACTGCATTCATACTGAAAAAATTACAAGTGTATAGAATATGGAACAATAAATGTGTTGGTGGAAACTTACGTCCAAGAAGTATTCCTGAAGGATCGCATGCATCACAATGCACACGAGCGAATAAAAGAACACCGCGCAAGAATCTTTCCAGCCCGCTTCGTACGAGAAAGATTCACCCTTAGGATTATCTCTCGTTGGCTCAACGCCACTGACATTGTGGTGCAGACTGATGAATAAACTAGCGATGGGACTCGTTGACTGTAACAGAAACCACAAATATAACGACCACAATACAAAAAAATGTTACAATATTTCAAGAAACATCGAAAAACTCGGCTTACGTGGCAACTGCTTTGAACGTACCTGAACCATCAGTCCAACCAGGAAAACCATAACAACACATGATACTATATCTGCGTGGTTCTGGATCACAAATTCATGACTAAATATCGGTGGGTTTTTGTTAGTTTTTCTTCCAATTGCAGGCTTAACACCCATTTTTCCCGGCAATAACCTAGATCAGAGATATCTTGTCCTTAACCAACTGATTTACACACGTAAGATAATTTTCATAAAACAAGTAATAGTTATTATTTTCCTTCTTTTTCAAAACTAGCGTTATTCCCGTACCAATAAGCAGCCAATAAGAAATTATATGGGAACAAAAATATTACTGACAGCGAATTGGCCGACGTGACACTTTCACTTTACGCACGTCAACAGCGCTGTCGTTTGTTGATTGTTGTGTTGGCACCTAAAAAGATCAATTAAAGATTTATTAATCATAAATATTGTTTTACTAATAACAAGTACAAATATTAATAATTTAAAAACTAAATTAGTAATTTTAATATACTCAAAAATATTTTTGTCTCAAATTAAAGCTATAAACTATATTCCAAAATATCTAGGAAAGGAAACTACAACCGGATTGGTTTGTTCCACTAAGAACCGCAACATTTACCACATTTGCAACATGCTTGCAAACGTATTTTAAGGAAAGTTAAGGATTTCTTAAGAAAAGTCATATCATCTATATAATATACTATCAAGATCCAAACCTAGACAACCTTTGTATATGATGTGACTGATGTGAGTACCAGACCGGACCTCGACCTTGGTCTGGTCCGAGGCCTGTTCGATCGTGTGGAAAATGGTCCGCCGTACGTCCATTATGTAGCTATCGCTCCGTACGGCAACCGTGGAGTTTTTCTTGTAAGTGAGAGCGAGAAAAGAATAACTCTGTCTCGCTCCCACTTGCGGAATAGTAAGCAGATGAGATGACCTTGGTGCGGTACGGTCATGTGTTAGCATTAGCACTATTAGTTTTGTATCAATTTAAAGTCAGTCAAGCCATTTCCGTCACTAGAAAAGGCGGCATGTTTTAAAAATTATATGCATGACTACACTTGTTTGATCGGCTTTATTAACACTTTATCCGGGTTGTCGAAGAGATTAGTAGATACAAAATAAATTAATAATTAAAGAATACAATACTCACAACACAAGAAGCGTCAGTACCAAAGTCGAAATCCCGTTTAATTTGATCTTTTTACCATGCCGTAACTTGTTTATCCCGGCAAGTCACAGCACAGACAAGCGTGACGTATTTATGTTTGGTGGTGTTTGGTATGTGTTAAAAAAAAAATTTAAAAAATTTAATCTGTTTATTTCTAAGAAACGTACATGCATTTATAATATACTTAACTGCTGCTTGGTGTTTGTTTCAAACACCAAGCGTGTAGAGCCGCTATTAGAATTCGTTGGTTGAGGAAAGGGATAATCAATGTAAGAATAATGAGAGCCAAATACATTTATTATAAAATGTAACATATTATTTTAACAATATTTAGATTCGTTTGCCACGAATTTGCTGTTTTTCTGAATTTATAAGCTGCTAGAATAAATAATCTCTAACAATAGTAACGATTTACCGACGAACATATATTACGTCTCACAATTTCAAAAAATACTGTTAGCAAACTTAATTTCAATATATATTTTCTATTATACATTAAAACCTTAAGTTACTACACTCGAATAAATATCGATATTATACCTAATTGATTAGTTGTGATTTATCAATATTAAAAATTACAAAATTGATACTTACATTAAAATGGTTTGATAGATTCACAAGCATGCTTAATAAAATAATATTGCTTATTAATATTTTACATAATATTGTACTGTATCAAAATAAACAGTTAAAAATAAATAAATTGCGCTAGTAATAAATAGTCAACATAATGAACTGCAATATATGCGGTACTTCCACAGCCCTCAGATTTGTAAAGTTTGATTCACAGCGCAAAATTGTCTAGGAAACGTCCTTTTAACTAATAAATGTATCAATATTCTGTGTCACTGATTAAAGTTTCATGAATGGTAACATTTGTACTTATTGTTTAAAAAATGTTATACAATTTTTTTTGTAAATAGTTTCTTGACCACACCACGCCTGCGGTGTGTCGCACGTCATTAAACTTTATCTAAACATACAAAGCTTTAGACCGCGCATGTCATCTTTGGCGGTCAGGATATTCAGGATTATTAAAATTAAACCCGTTTTGCTGCCCCGTTATTATATAGTGCCCTCTGTAAAATTGATCTATTAACCTACTAGTGAATCTCAGCGAAACAAATAAATAATAATCACAAACTAATCACTGTGTCTGCTACAGTTCAACGTCTACCTACATGTAAAGCTGTTAGTATTGTTGTAGCAATGACAGCTAAATTCTAAACTTTAAAATTCGATAAACTAACTCCATTGAGGTAAAATTAAATTAAATGACATTTTCTGAGTCAATCTCTCCTTGTTCGACGGTCATGTACATTCCTTCCTCTTCGTAAGTGGAGTCGTGCTTCGCCAAGATACGAAGCAGGGGACGCAGCTTCATCCACCATTGCTGCTTCGGTATTCTTTGTCTGAAAACAAGATAAAAAACAAATCAGATACTTATGCCTTTTAAAAGCAAAAAACACGTTAAAAAGCATTTAGATTTAGAAGAGGAAAATACTTAAATAGTTACTTGCAACAAGGTTTACAATCAATTGTGTATAGCTTCTCGATGCTAAAGTTTGGCGGAATTTGGCAGCCCGTGCTGAGCGTCTCCACCAGCCATTGCATCAGGCTGATCAGGCACTTGGCCGCCATCTTGAAGAGGAGCCATCATATTGCGGAATAATATCAGTTACTTAAGCGAAGTTGGTCTGAGCTTTGAGATTCTCGAGTGGAGTGAACTTGTACTGCCGTTTCACGATGCCGAGCAGGCAGGCCGTGTCGGCGCCGGTGGCGGGTCCACGCTGCAGCGTCTCAACTAGCCAGAGCAGGCATCTGGCGGCCATCTTGTGGAGTCGCCATGTTGTAAAATACATCTGTATCAGTAACTCACGCAAAGTTGGTCTGAGCCTTGAGATCTTCGAGCGGTGTGAACTTGTACTGCCGTTTCACGACGCCGAGCAGACAGGCCGTGTCGGCGCCGGTGGCGGGACCGCGCTGCAGCGTTTCCACGAGCCAGTGAAGGCATTTGGCCGCCATCTTAGTTCCCATGTTGCGGTCGAACGGAGTCGGGGAGCCGCCTTGTTGCATGTGACCTAATATAAAAGTTTGTATGATTAAGGGCCAGTTTCATCACATGACACACATGAACGTCACGCAGCAGAAACAGAAGTCTATGGAGATTCCCATAAAAAAAACATTCAATTTGGTAACGGACTGTTTAGTACTACCGACCCTTAGAGAATGGCAAAATAATAATAAACGTTACGAAGGCGTCGCTTTAAGTATATTCTATTAGTATATTTAATTATAATAATTATTGCGTTGACAAAGATACCTACTTATTACAGTAATTTTAAAGGTTTCACGTCTGATTGTACAAACAGTACAGATCTTACCCAGCACATTGCTCCTAGCGGTGAACAGTCCCTTGCCCTCCTCCGAATACAGCCGGTAGAAGTTAAGTGTTGCCCAGCGGGCGATAGAAAGAAAATTGGTTGGAGTCACATTGAGAGACCGTAAAACGAACAGGTGGCTGAGACAACAGAGCAAAGTCACTGATGTGATAAAACGCGTAGCAACATTGAAGTGGGAATGGGCTGGCCATATAGCACGTAAAAACGACTCCTGGAATAAAAGACTACTTGAATGGCGACCATGGGGAGAAGAACGCCGTCAAAAAAGACCGCAGATGCGCTGGGCGGACGATATCAAAAGGACAGCTGGGAAAAAGTGGCTCCAGATCGCACAAAACCGTGACGAGTGGCGCATGTTGAAGGAGGCCTACACCCGAAGGGTAGAATCAGGCTAAAGAGAGAGAGATTGCGTTGACAAAGATACCTACTTATTACAGTAATTTTAAAGGTTTCACGTCTGATTGTACAAACAGTACAGATCTTACCCAGCACATTGCTCCTAGCGGTGAACAGTCCCTTGCCCTCCTCCGAATACAGCCGGTAGATAAAGTCCGTGTTGTAATTGTCGTTAGCCTTCTCGTTACGCAGAATGAGACCGCGCTGGATGCCGCCCGTCATCTTAGATGCCATGTGGTACACGTCTTGCTGCAAGTCCTTGATTGAGAACTTTTCTTCGTAAATGTAGGCTGCGTCGGCACCGCCGGCCAGGCCTAAAAGAATTGTAATGATTCAGTACCTAAGCATTTTAGTATTATAGTATGAATGCGTTGTAGTAACTTTAAAAATTTGCAGTACAAGTAGTACTTTACCTGCTAAGGTAGCTAAATAGCCGCAATATCCACCCATGGTTTCAATGACGAAGACACGACGTTTCGTACCCTGCGAAATAAATAAAAAAAACGTTATAGTCGAGTAAATAACAAATAATGCTTGTATAAATAAAGTTCCAACCTCAGACCATATAATACTAGAAAGTGGAAAAGCCAGTTCACCATCCGTTGTTGTGTGCAAGCGTGAAGCGTGATAACACGACTCGCTGGACGTTCGGATGTACATATCTTATTCTTCTGCGTATCAATCTTGACAGAGTGGTTGTGGTCACCATGCTATGTCCTGAGAGACACGTTTTACAATTTTCCGCCATTCTTCTCTGACAACTGCCCTGCGAGTGCCCAGATGTACTGGGCCATCTATCGCTGCCTTCACCTACAGGATGTACATATTGTACATATACAGACATGGAAATTATGCGCGGTGTACCTAGAGGTATTGCTTAATAGAAGCGCAGAGTGTGTGTGCTTTTTGTGGGTTCAAGAACTTACGACAGACGTATTCAATACAATTGTCCGATGTCCTTCCTTCCTATACCTGTGGTTGTAACTCACCTGTGCAGACTGACGGATTCGGACACAAATCTCAGTGATCTCATTAAGCGCTGTGTCGGCGCCGAGAGAGAAGTCGGTGCCGGGGACGTTGTTGCTGATGATGGATGGGATGACGACTAGGGGGATGTTGAACTAGTCGTATTAAGACGGGTTATGTTAGTAACTCACCTGTGCAGACTGGCGGATTCGGTCACAAATCTCAGTGATCACATTAAGCGCTGTGTCCGCTCCGAGAGAGAAGTCGGTGCCGGGGACGTTGTTGCTGATGGTGGATGGGATAACGACTAGGGGGATGTTGAACTAGTCGTATTAAGACGGGTTATGTTAGTAACTCACCTGTGCAGACTGACGGATTCGGTCACAAATCTCAGTGATCTCATTAAGCGCTGTGTCGGCTCCGAGAGAGAAGTCGGTGCCGGGGACGTTGTTGCTGATGGTGGATGGGATGACGACTAGGGGAATGTTGAACTCTGCAAACTGGTGGCGGGATTCGTATAACTCCAAGCCTGCTTGGTATGCCTGTAAGTATTTAATTACATTTAGATCATTATTTAACAAATCTATAAAGAACTGGGACGTGAAAATCTTGAAAAATAAAACGAAATTTAGCCTCTATCTTCCACGTTTCGTCGTTTTCGGTTCAGCGACTATTTTTATAAGATGTGGTGGTGTCATTTTAAGTAATCTTTTTGCTAACAGTGCTTGGCTACGATTACGTTCGAACCGAGTTTTATTAACACAATAAGAATCAATACAAACAGACTACAACTCAATGAAACTTCTATAGGAACATTACAATCGGCGTGAGTTACATTTTGCAGTATGCTTGTATCGGTTCTAAGTGCGACGTCGCCTTACTAGATGTACAGAAAAGTGAAACACTTATATTTATGCACTGACTGTACATACCTCGAATCCACCGATGATGAGTAAGCCCTGAATGTTAAACTGCTTGATACGAGCCGCCATCTCTGCCTTCTTGTCTCCTGGCAACGTACGTTTAGTGCCCAGGAACGCACCGCTTTGTGCCACCCAGCCTGATACATTCGACCTAAGTGGGTAGAATGATATATTGGGTCCATGACTACCTCAAATCCACCAATGATGAGTAATCCCTGGATGTTGAACTGCTTGATACGAGCCGCCATCTCTGCCTTCTTGTCCCCTGGCAACGTACGTTTAGTGCCCAGGAACGCACCGCTTTGTGCCACCCAGCCTGATACATTCGACCTAAGTGGGTAGAATGATATATTGGGTCCATGACTACCTCAAATCCACCAATGATGAGTAATCCCTGGATGTTGAACTGCTTGATACGAACTTTTTGTGCACCGCCTTGTGTTACCCAGCCTGTTACGTCCGACCTGAGTGGCTAGAACGATATATTTGCCTCATAACTACCTCAAATCCACCAATGATGAGTAATCCCTGGATGTTGAACTGCTTGATGCGAGCCGCCATCTCTGCCTTCTTGTCTCCGGGCAGAGTGCGCTTGGTGCCCAGGAACGCACCGCCTTGTGCTACCCAGCCAGTTACATCCGACCTGGGTAAATAGAATGACATGTCAGTTCGTATTTATTTTATTCTTACAATACAATCGGAACCAAACGATGGTCGAACTGATTGACACAGATTCAAAGCATTAGACTTTTAAAAGACCTTCTATGCTGTCACTTTACTCGACGGAGAGCGCCAGGGCTAGGTTGGAACTTGGAAAAAAGTCGTAGCAGTGACACCTGTGTACGTAGCCGAATGCATAAACGCTCACGAAATGCTCACGATAATATCTCTTTCGTAGCTATCTATCTCTACCGCTCTTGCGTATTGGCGCACTAGAGCCAGACTACCTTTCTGCGGCGTTTCGATTTCGTTTCGCATCGCAGAAATGCCATTCGGCTACGGGGCCTGTGGTTACCACCTTTGTCGTTTCCGTCAAGCCTTTAGCGCTATAGTAAAAGCAATAGGCTAGTTTATGCAGTGCACGAAATAAAGCACCACATAATTAGAAGAAAAATATGGACAGTGGTTATATGTGTGTGGTTATATTATGTTTAAACATAATTTCTATTTAATACGTCCTCAGTATTTCATAGCAATTCCATATTAGCAAATCGTTTTGACAGTTCTTAAAAAGAAGCTGATTTGACTAGTAGGAAACTAGCCTATTCTCTCTCTTTTTACCATTAATATAGGAACTCTTCTTAGAGGGAAAGCACACTGGCAGTTATTGCAGGTAGCAACTGCATCGCCGTGGAAGATACCGCAGCGACTTGCACGACTGCAAGTGTGTAGCCCTTCTTAGTGACATAAGTTAATAGTTACCACTCCATCTTGACAATATTCCCGCTAATGAAGCCTTCAACGCCATCATGAATGCCGAGGACAGTGTCACCGCGGTAGATGCAGTTACGCACGAAGGAGCGAACGGCCGCGTTCATCCCGCAAGCGGGGGCACCAACGTGCATTACCGCCAGTGTGTAGCCCTCCTTAACAAGCCATATTTCACATTATTAATTTTGATTATTATAAATTAGTTTTTTTATCATGCAGAAACGTCTGCGAGCGATATAACAATTTTTTAAATTAAAGGAAAAATGGAAAAATTCACACCTCCGGCAGGACTCGAACCTGCGACTTCTGGCTTTGCCGGGGCCATCGTGCTTCCAACTGCGTCACGGAGGCCTGCTGGATGTGTGCGAATTTATCCATGCCTTCCCTCAATTCTCAACCGCCTTAGATCGTCTTGTTAAGATCTATTCTTACGGGTAGATGTTTACTATAACGCCACCCTAAGGCGGTTGAGAATTGAGGGAAGGCATGGATAAATTCGCACACATCCAGCAGGCCTCCGTGGCGCAGTTGGAAGCACGATGGCCCCGGCAAGGCCAGAGGTCGCAGGTTTGTGTCCTGCCGGAGGTGTGAATTTTTCCATTTTTCCTTTGATTGTTATACTTATGAAAAAGAAAAACGAAACTCATAAAATTTGGTCACTAATATTTCGATTATTTATGTCTTGGGTCACTTGCGCCACCGAATATGGTGGGTCAACCCGAGGTTAACCCACCATTTTATATAGAATTTGACAGTTGATAGCCCACTAACCTTGAGTTAAGAGGCTGGTGCAAGTGGCCCTAAGAGACACTTTGAACAAACGAACTCAATGGCCACTGCACATTACCGCATTCACTGCCACCGTCACAAAGATGTGTTTCCTTTAGTTAGCCAGTTCTTGGGCGCCACAGACGTAATCTTAGTATTTATTGACGTTTACCCTTTGCCTGGGGCACACAACAAAGTCGCGAATGTCCAGGAACAAGGCGTGGCAGTGAATGCGTTAACGGACAAGTAATGAACGACCGGTCTGGTGCAGTCGGTAGTGACCCTGCCTGCTGCGCCGCGGTCCCGGGTACGAATCCCGGTAAGGGCATTTATTTGTGTGATGAGCACAGATATTTGTTCCTGAGTCATGGATGTTTTCTATGTATATAAGTATTTATATATTATATATATCGTTGTCTGAGTACCCACAACACAAGCCTTCTTGAGCTTACCGTGGGCCTCAGTCAATCTGTGTATTAGGAATGTCCTATAATATTTATTTTTTATTTTTTAATGAACAGCTTTGGTAAACACACGAAAATGTTTTAGTCCGGTTTGTTATTTAGAATGGTAGAATGGTGTTACTTACGGAGGGCTTACCGGAGGCGTCAAATGCCTCCTTGGGGGGCTTCAGACGCGTCAGCATCTTGTAGGTCTCCAGGTTGCGGGCGAAGCTGCGACCACGGAGCTGAACTGCTAGGTCCCACTTCTTGTCTGCCATGGCCTGGAAGATAGCGTTTTTATTGCTTCCCAAATACCTATCTACATTAGACTTTATTTTTTAACCCCCGACGCAAAAACGAGGGGGTGTTATAAGTTTGGCGTGTCTGTCTGTCTGTCTGTCTGTCTGTGGCATCGTAGCTCCCGAACGGATGAACTGATTTAGAGATGAACGGAGGAGCTGAATTAGTAGGGAGTGTTCTTAGCCATGTTTCATGAAAATCAGTCCACTATGTCGCGGTCGGGGTTTTTTTCAAAATTTTAATTATTGAATTTTTATCCAAAATGGAATCATTAACATTATTGAGTATCGAGCATGCTAGAACTTACGAATGATGTTTACGCCAAATTATCTCAAATATGATAAAGGAATTGTTTTCAGTGAGGTAATATACAACTTCGCATGTAATTTGATTTGTCATGGTTTCACTACGAGTATAAGAAATTATATACGAAGTTGTACTGAAAACATACGGAAAATGTTTACAGTTCTAATTATCCTCTTACACCAGCATCAACAATTATCTGCTCATCAACTAAAATCCTAATAAAAAATGACATTGGATATGGAACAGTATCTAAAGCGCGCTAATAAATATAATCGATATGTCTAGACTTCCAGAGAACTATAAGGTATTCTGCGTAACCGCTAGCATTTTTTGCTCATTTTACAATATTGCAAAAAAGTAAAATGTCTTGCCATCAGGAGTAATGTTCTTTCAAATAAATCATTCTCCTTTACAGGTGTTACACGTCGTTAAGCCTGGGTGGCACCCAGGGTCAACACTCGCGGTTGCGATTCTGTGATGACTTCCGTATTATCCGTAGACTAGATTATTTCCTCCCTAAAGGAAAACTGGCGTATTTTAAGCATGGTCGCGAGGTAATGATAAAACATCATGCCGTCGTCCCTATCGCTCTTACAAATAGTGCGATAGGGACGGCCTGATGTTTTATCATTTATCGCGCGACCATGCTTGCCTGCCTGCCTAATTTTCTGAACTGTTTTACTCAGTTGCATGTACTTCATGAGAGTAACAGCAACTACGTGTAAGATCACCACGCACAACTTGGTGTCCGGGGTGGTTTCTATTCCATGAGTGCCAACACTGCCTCTATGACAACAGACTATAGATGAAGACTGGTATGTCTGGTTACCTGAGCGACCGCTTTAGTGCGCCGCACGCACTCCGTGAGGGGGGGGGGGGGCACACAGCCTGGTTACCGTCCAGGGTCACCACGCACGGCTCGGTCTCCGGGATGGTTTCCATGAGTGCCGTCACTGCCTCTGCTCCCATGTGATAACATAGTATAAATGAAGAAGACTTGTATGTTCGGTTACCTGAGCGACCGCTTTAGTGCGTCGCACGCACTCCATGAGGGGGAGGCGCACAGCCTGGTTACCGTCCAGGGTCACCACGCACGGCTCGGTCTCCGGGATGGTTTCCATGAGTGCCGTCACTGCCTCTGCTCCCATGCGATAACATAGTATAAATGAAGAAGACTTGTATGTTCGGTTACCTGAGCGACCGCTTTAGTGCGTCGCACGCACTCCATGAGGGGAGGCGCACAGCCTGGTTACCGTCCAGGGTCACCACGCACGGCTCGGTCTCCGGGATGGTTTCCATGAGTGCCGTCACTGCCTCTGCTCCCATGCGATAACATAGTATAAATGAAGAAGACTTGTATGTTCGGTTACCTGAGCGACCGCTTTAGTGCGTCGCACGCACTCCATGAGGGGGAGGCGCACAGCCTGGTTACCGTCCAGGGTCACCACGTACGGCTCGGTCTCCGGGATGGTTTCCATGAGTGCCGTCACTGCCTCTGCTCCCATGCGATAACATAGTATAAATGAAGAAGACTTGTATGTTCGGTTACCTGAGCGACCGCTTTAGTGCGTCGCACGCACTCCATGAGGGGGAGGCGCACAGCCTGGTTACCGTCTAGGGTCACCACGCACGCCTCGGTTTCCGGAGTGGCTTCCATGAGTGCCATCACTGCCTCTGCTCCCATGCGGCAACCCTGCAGCGTTAGGTAAATTTAATTACTTTTTAATTTACTTGCGGTCGAAATTAAAACTTCTTATGATTTACATTTAGAAATTTAAATTGCCTCACGCACTGCAGTTATAAATTGTTACATAACGTTTTAATCATAATTTACTAGTATTGACCCAAGTGGAATTCGGTATGTGACAAATCAAACTAATCGAATAAATATATGTGTGATAGCCTCACGGCTTAAAAATGTTTAGTTTAAAACGCCCATTTTCATTAAAATCAGCTTACTACTTAGTACATATATGTACGACGTACATAACTGTTCGCATAATTTACTAATCATATAGAATTTATCATCATACCTATTTTTTCATAATAAGTTTATCCCCCATACCTATTGCACTTATATGAATATACCTGTAGGCGACAGTACCTAATGTTCCTATACTAATATTAGTTTAAGTATATTTAGTGATATACTTGTTTACTTATGCTTACGTAGTATAAGGTCGTATAGATCTCTTTGCACTATGTTTAAAATAATAATGTGTAAATCCCTGGCTATTTGGTCATTGTATTAGTTGTAATGTTAATTACTTACCTATTAAGATTTATTTGTGCATACTAACGCCATCTGTCCTATGTAATGCGCTTTATTATTGATTTTCCTAAATAAAGTCACAGAGGGCGCTGGCGGCTATACTTAAACTATACGTTCGTTTTACCGTTATCTTTGCATCCACGCGACACGCGAGCACTCTCTATTTCATTTTCACTCAAAATCGTTGTTTTAATCCATTCTTTCCACCTGCGTATCCTACAATAAGCCGGCCCATCGAACCGAATCTGAAGTAAACAGTGCAAACTAATGTTTGATACGCCACCAAAGATGGTAATTACTCGACGGCAGAAGGGATTGGCCGAAGCCAAGGCGAACTCGGAACCGCCACCTGCAGAAGAAAGGTTACCTGGGCCTTCCAGCTCCAAAAAGGAAATCAAGGCCTCAGCACCTTCAGTTACAAGCAGTAGAAAATCTACAGCATCCTCTATAGCGAGACGTAAACAGCTGGAGTTGCAGGCAGCAGAGGAGAAGGCTCGAATCCAGATGGAGTTGATCGATAAGCGCCTAGAAGCTGACCTTGCCGCCGCCGAAGCCCAAGATCAAGAAGATTTAGACGTCGCTAGTTTGAGTGAAGTGAATCAAGACATAGTGTCGGACTGGTTGACTCATCACCAGAATGCCACCGAGTACCGTTCACCTGTGCACGATCCTCCTGAGCCGGTCGCACCCATTTTCGACCGTGCAGCACCCGCACAGCACGTGGACACCGCCAGTAGCATCATGGAGTTAGCGAACACTCTAAAAAACATGATGGGTCAATCGTCATCACAACGCGAGGAACGTCTACTCAGCCGTTTGGCCACTCCGCGCGACCTACCCGTATTTAGCGGAGACAGTCTAGAATGGCTACATTTTAAAAATGCTTACGATGAGTCATTGTCGTCATGTAAGTACTCAGAATACGAAACGCTGTCCAGACTTCGACGAGCATTACGAGGCGAAGCCAAAGAAGCTGTTACCGACCTACTGATAGGCAACACTTCGTCCCAGGATATCATGGATGCCCTTGAACTGAAATATGGACGAGCAGAAACCATTATTTGCAATATAACGGCACAATTACGTAAGTTGCACCCTTTACCTACGCATTATCAGCAAGATCTCGTTAACTTCGCTACAAAGGTAAACAACTGCGTTGCAACTATTCGTGCGCTAAAACAAAGTGATCATCTCCGTAATCCAGAGCTCGCGTCCGCTATTACAAGCAAATTACCGAGCACACTTTTGGGAAAGTGGACTGAATATGCCTATGAAAAGATTCTAGCAGGAGAATCTAAACTAGAATTGCTGGCTCAATTTTTGAAAAAAGAAGCCAACATGACCCTGGTCACCGGAGCTGTGCAGCCGCGAGAAGTCAAAAAGCCAGCACCGACCGAGCCCCATTATAAACGAGACAAGAACGAAAGTCGTCATGCGCACCCTATACTTGCCACAAGTACGAAAACTGACAATATTTCGTGCTCATTTTGTAAGAAAGGCGCACATTCACTGCCCGACTGTCGCGTTTTTAAACGCGCAATGCGCAGAGATAAGTGGAAATTTGTTAAAACACACAGATTGTGCTTCAAATGTTTGACCGCAAGCCACGATATAGACACCTGTGATGCACCTGACTGCGATATAGAGGAATGCGGACGTAAACATCACCGCGTACTCCATTGGAAACAAGCTACATCGTCTACGAGTACGCCATCGGACCCCGCGAGCAACGAGCAACCGAGCGCGCCGGCCTCGCCGGCCCCGCCGCTTGCTCAACCGCCGCGCAGCGCAGCCAGCGACGCCGATGCTACGATCGCTCACGTCGCGACGCCCGACGAAGTGACGGCCGACTCGAACGAAAACATTTTACTAAAAGTAGTTCCAGTGAAGTTGTGTGGACCCCGTGGTGTAATACAGACTTATGCAATGCTTGATGACTGTGCCGGAGTCTCAATGTTGGACTCTAGTCTAGCCGATGAACTTGGTCTTCACAGTGAGCGTCCTAGTGCGGTAAAATTCATAGACGCGTTCGGCCTGGAAGTGTATCAACCGGACGCACCTAAAGTTCGCCTTAAAATTGCCGGTCTGGACAATACCTATTACGATATCAGTTTACGTAAAAGTTCTAAGTTAAAATTGCCACCGCAAAACCTATCACCTATAAATCAAATATCGTGCAACAAATTATCTAAAATTAAAGATATTGTTTGTAAACAACGTGTTGTGCCCCGTGTGCTTATAGGTGAAGATAATTATTATCTAATAGCACCGCTCGAGATCATTCATGGCAGTAGAAATTCTCCATATGGGACCCGCTGTCGGCTGGGATGGTGCATCCACGGCTACTGCAGTCGCGCTCGCTCCTCCGCGTCGCAGGTAAGTCACAGTGTTTGCCATCTCGCTCTCGCTAATGATGGGATCGACAGTACTACTGACCTAGATATCAGTGCGCTTAATGACCTTATTAAACAATCGTATTGCCTAGACTCCATAGGAGTTTCGACCTTATGTCGCGAGAATAAGGCACATCTGCGTGCTATACAGATTTTAGATGATACTGCGCGTTTGATTGATAACCGGTGGGAAGTAGGTTTACCATTTAAACAGGATAATTTCACTATGCCCGATACATATAGCTATGCATTATCTCGCATGCAATCTTTATTGCGTAAGTTCGAATATGATCCTGTTTATGGCAATAGGTACGCCCAGGAAATAAATAAATTATTATCCGAGGGCTATGCGCGTGAGCTACAGGAAAACGAGCTCTCAGCTGAGCACGTATGGTACATTTCACATTTTGGAGTACAAAACGTAAACAAACCTGGAAAATTAAGATTGGTATTTGACTCAAGCGCACGCGCAAAGAATAACATGTGTTTGAACGATTATCTTTTGACCGGGCCTGATTTATATAACTCGCTGTTAGGTATAATGTTGAGACTGCGCGAGAAAGAATTTATAATTATAGGCGATATTAAGGACATGTTTTTACGTATTAAAATTCGTCCGGAAGATCAACACGTCTTTCGATTTCTATGGCAAGCGTCTGCCACTGAACCAATTAAGATATATGTGATGCAAAGCCTTATTTTCGGTGCAAATTGCGCGCCTTTTATCGCGCAACATATAAAAAATAAAAATGCACTTAAATACGAGGACCAGTATCCCGAAGCCGTTCAAGTGATTTTAAACTCTCATTATATGGACGATTGTTATTATTCCACAGATAGTGAGGAAAATGCTATTCAATTAATTAAAGATATTACGTATATACACAGCATGGGTGGCTTCGAGATACGTGGTTGGTCTAGCAACAGCAGGAGTGTTCTGAACGCGTTGCCGGCCACGGCGCTGGCTCAGTCAGCTGTTCAGTTCAAGGACGGGGCCACTAATATGACTGAGCGCGCTCTCGGTTTAATGTGGCATCCTGCTGACGACACTTTTAGTGTAAAAGTGTCGACTGGGCAGATCTCGCCTGAGATTTCAAATGGAAGCGTTCCGCCTACAAAGGCTAAAATGCTTAGCATTATTATGTCAATTTATGACTTACATGGTTTTCTCACACCGTTTGTTATAAAAGCTAAAATTCTATTTCAAGACGTACACCGAAGCGGAGTCGACTGGAAGTGCCAGATCCGGCCTGAAGAACATGCTCGTTGGCAGGTTTGGCTCGACGAGTTGAAGCAGCTGGAGTCGCTGCGCATACCGCGCTGGTACCTGCGCGCCGGCACCTGGACGCCGTGCTATGACTCACCGTCAACGTCTGCGTCATGTGAGAACATAATAGATACTCAATTGCACATTTTTTGTGACGCATCGATTAAAGCCTACGCCACTGTAATATATTGGCGTTTTACGCGCGCTGATGGTTCCGTACTTGTTTGTTTTATTGCCAGTAAAAGCCGCGTAAGCCCCTTACGTCCGATTTCAGTCCCGCGACTTGAATTACAGGGATGTCTTCTTGGCACACGCTTGGCAAAGACGATTGCCACTGAACAAAAAAACTTGGTGCCAAGTAAGCGTTATTTTTGGACAGATTCCAGTACTGTCATACAATGGATAAGAAGTGATCCCAGGAGCTACAAGCCTTTCGTTGCCCACAGGCTTGGGGAGATTGATGAGCTGACTAATGCCAGTGAATGGCATTACGTGCCATCCCGTCTGAATATAGCCGACATTGCGACCAAGGTGGACAGTCCTCCGCTGAACTGTAGTCAAGCGTGGTTTCAAGGTCCTGCATTCCTGCGTCAACCCGAAGACCAGTGGCCGAAGGACTTGAAGAACGCGAAGGTCGCCGAAGAAGCTACCTGTGAAAAAAGAAGTGTTAATATGATTAGTACACTTGAAATACACTTACCTGTACCCGATGAAGGACGTTTCTCCAACTGGATCCGACTTGTGCGCACTGCTGCAAGAGTTATATATTTTATAAAAATATGTAGGCAGAAATGCCAAGAAAGGAAATTAAATCAAAGAAGAAAGAAGAGTAATAAAGACACGGTGTATCTCGATTCTGCTATGATGAAGATGGCAGAAAAGCATATAATAAAAAAGTGTCAAAATGATACCTTCGCCGCCGAGATCGCCTGTTTGACACAAGGAAAACCACTGCCGTCAAATAGCCGTCTTCTTAAATTGACTCCATATTTAGATGACGACGGCATTCTTCGCGTTGGCGGCCGCATAGATCAGACTGCAGGAGTAGACCTGTCAACTACACGACCACCGATATTGGACGGTAAACACAGAACCACTCGGTTATTAGTTGAATACTATCACCGACGTGCCATGCACGTGGCAAATGAGCACGTCGTGAATGAACTACGGCAGTCTTATTGGATTGTGAATTTACGTCCCACTGTACGCAGCGTCGCCGCGCAATGTTTGTTTTGCCGCTACCGGCGCGCCAACCCGCAGCCTCAAAGGATGGGTGACCTACCTGCCGCGCGCTTACAGTACAGTCGAAGGCCATTTTCATACACAGGGGTTGATTTCTTTGGCCCCATTGAGACGACCATTGGTCGAGGAAGACAAAAAAGATATGGCATGATATTTACATGTCTCACTGTGCGAGCCATTCACATCGAGATCACGGAGTCTTTGAGTACAGACTCTGCAATCATGGCGCTGATACGTATGGCAGCTCGCCGTGGCACCCCGCTGGTTCTATTTTCAGATAATGGCACAAATCTACGGGGAGCCGACAACGAGCTGAAGATGAGCCTGAAGCAACTTAACGTAGAGAAACTGCGTGAAGATGGAGCTGTTCGAGGGATAGAATGGAGATTCATCCCCCCCGGAGCTCCAGAAATGGGGGGCGCCTGGGAACGTATGGTGCGCACAGTTAAGACGGCGCTCAAGGTCGTCATGAAGGAGCGCGCACCGCATCCTGAGACTCTGTCCACGCTGATGGCAGAAGTGGAGGGTCTCGTAAACAGTCGTCCTATCACACACGTGTCGACGGATCCCGGTTATCCTGAAGCGTTAACGCCTAACCATTTTTTAATCGGTAGTTCATCTACTGGAGCTCCTATCGGTAAGTACGACGATTCTGACCTTTGTCTCCGCAAAAGGTGGCGCGTAGCTCAACGTCTCACCGATATGTTTTGGGCTAGGTGGGTAAAAGAATATTTACCTACGCTTCTACCTCGTCAAAAATGGACTAGGGAATCTAGATCGTTAAAAGTAGGAGATTATGTAGTACTGGTCGATCCCAATTTAGAGCGCGGTTCCTGGCGACATGGTGTAGTGAGCGCGGCACACGCAGGCCGAGATGGCCGTATCCGTGTGGTAGATGTGCGCACACGCTTAGGACAACTGCGCAGACCTGCCACACGAGTCGCATCACTGTCCCCAGTTGATGGCTAGTGCTTGACAGCACTAAGGGGTGGGGATGTAGGCGACAGTACCTAATGTTCCTATACTAATATTAGTTTAAGTATATTTAGTGATATACTTGTTTACTTATGCTTACGTAGTATAAGGTCGTATAGATCTCTTTGCACTATGTTTAAAATAATAATGTGTAAATCCCTGGCTATTTGGTCATTGTATTAGTTGTAATGTTAATTACTTACCTATTAAGATTTATTTGTGCATACTAACGCCATCTGTCCTATGTAATGCGCTTTATTATTGATTTTCCTAAATAAAGTCACAGAGGGCGCTGGCGGCTATACTTAAACTATACGTTCGTTTTACCGTTATCTTTGCATCCACGCGACACGCGAGCACTCTCTATTTCATTTTCACTCAAAATCGTTGTTTTAATCCATTCTTTCCACCTGCGTATCCTACAATACCTACCTAATACGATATATATGAGCACCATAATTGTTGTGCGTTCCCACATAATTATTAGGTCATTCAATTACAGTGAAATCTACAGAATCTGCTTTCACCATAAGTCGATCCTGGCTAAATAATTTGCCGCCATTTCTTGAAACTGCGTCCAATTATCGTGCGCTCGCCAATTGCGCTGTCCGCATTCCAAAACCTAATTTAAGCAGAAGTGCAATTCGATATTTTAACATTGTCTTCGTGATCTGACCGCTTATTGGCCAGGAAACAATGCGAATTATGTCGCGCGAAATTTGTAAAATGCTCGATCTTTGCAAAAAGACGTAGGCACTTCTATATTTAGAACCAGGTTACAACTGATGAATGAATGCAGTACCTACTTAACTAAATAGCTACCTAGTTTTAAGACAATTCAATCTATAGGAAATATCTGCGGCTAATAGTAGGCGGCGTTTATTTGTGAACTACAAAAAGGGTAGATAATACCCGTTACTATCAAATGATTAAAATACCTAGGAGTTGGTTTATCAATTCTCAAGATAATTTGGGTTGTGAAATTCAATAATAATTATGATATTATTCTTAGCTTAGGCGGATGCAGTGCGAGAGATATGTACACCGTGTCCAATAAGTCCGATTACTCACATTTTACCTCAGTTCTAAAGATATAGGGATCACAGGCCATCAAATTCTTATTTAAACTAAAGAGTATATTCCTCTTAATAAAATACAAGCACAAAGTACATGAAATTTCCGAAGTGTCTAAGAAAAACAAAGAGGTAAAGTGCCAACAAAATACTTGCTCGGCACGCAGGTGACGAGTTATTTTTTATAAGGAGAGTCTGTATGTGATAAAACAGACGCCACGTGTCCAAAATAAACTATTATGGGTACCGAGGATAGATAACGTTCCGGGCAACTAGAAAAATGTGCCTAGGTTCCAGAGCTCACCATCGGCCCAGGTGTGGGATGCAGTATGTAAGCGAGGTAAACTACCTTCAGTACTTACAGATAAAAGCGTTAAAAATCAACGTTTTTTTCTTTAAAACCAAGGTTTTGGAGAAAAAAATGCCTTAAAGTTAAAAAGGATGCTTGGGAATGAGTATCATGTGTCCCAACAAGACGCACCTCCAGCACATTCGGCAAATGGTATTCTAGCGTAGTTTCAGACTAATTTGGCAGTTTTTTATCCGAAACATGAGTGGCCACCCAGGCCTCCAGGTTTAGGCGTATTAGACTATTTTGTATGGTCATACATGCTTTGAAGACTAAATTTTTATAAAATCATAAATCTCGATCATTTCAAAAAGGTTATCGAGAGTATTTGGGATGAAATGTGAAGAAAACGGTGCGTGCCGCGTGTGATCCGTTTGAGAAGCGTTTGAGGCTGGTAAACAAGCTAATGCTGGAGTTATTCCAAAACATTTGTTGTGAATGTAGTAAATAAGAGTGCCATTCATAAAATATAATAATAATGTAGTAACTATTTGTTCATTTTGTTTTATTGGCTATTTGTGCTGTATTCAAACTTATTGGACACGGTGTAATATCTATAGTTCAGGATGATAATGATACCCGCTCTTCAGTTGTATGTTATTAAAACTATATCAGCTAACTAACATAGTATACTCATAATGTAATCGAAAACGTAGCTAGTATACCTCTAGATATGTCAGCATCTACCTTAGGCTCTATTATTAAATAAGCAGGAATTAGAAATCTCGTTGAATTTCTGTCGTGGGCGCGTAGGCAGCCAAATGTAGTTGTCGCCTACAAACTACCGTTAGAGATTTAGGTAAACACTATCGTACATTCACCTATTATGCCTAGAAGACACGACGAGGTTGTTAGGTTATCGTGGGGCCAAAAAATAAAAAAAGATAATGCGCATCTGATGATCAATTTTTAAGCCGATATCGGATACCTAAATATGCCGCCACTTTATAGGGCGACAGTGAATTTGATTGAATTTGAAATGTCTTCTAGGCTGCAAAAGATCCTACCATTTATTCACGTCTGCGAACTGTAGGTACTTAATTATTAGAAATATTTTAGTACGTAAATAGTAGGTTACATTAAGTACATGAAAACCAATAAAAAAAAATTAAACTGGGTCGTGGTCGTGTGCGGTTATTATTATTTTCATATATGTTTATTGTTTATATAAATATATATTATTATTTATGTATTTAGGTATAAGTATTGCATTCATTTTTAGAGTAGGGATGTATATTATGTGTATATATATATATATACCGATGCACTTTAGTTGTTTGTCTACCATCTATTTTCCTCTCTCAGTTATTCTAAGGTTAGCTGGAAGAGATCCCTTAAAGGGATAAGCTCGCCTTTGTACATAACCGTTATAATTATTCTCTGTACATGTAATTTGTTCTGTACAATAAAGTGTTTACTACTACTACTACTACTACATTACATTACATAAATACCGAGTGATAAAGAAAACAATGCTTATTACGTATATTTATCAAAACACAATGATAAATTCAGATATAGGTAAATAAACAGCAAATTGTATTTTTGTTGAGGCCAATGAATCATTGATTGTATCAATCTACAAGTCACTCGTTCTCGCATATTTTTTTGTTATGTACATGGATAATGATTTAGGTTTAACGTAGTTTTAGGAACCAAGATGCTAGATCTTATCATAGAATATGTAAATCGTGCGCTTACCTATGAATCATCTACCTTATCGTGTCAAAACCGATGTTATCCCCCAGTCGCAAGACGGGAAAATCAGTTGTCTTTTCTTCGTGAAGATTTACGCAATGATGCATGTATCCTGATGCAGGTTGTCCACAAAGACTTTGTTAATCAGTTCAGCGATGATGGGCTTGTCTCGCGTCTATCCATTCTAATACCACCTTTTTTATTTCTCAGCCAAGAGTATTTCTTACCAGAATCCTGTCGAAAGCCGAAGGCGAGCCTCCGCGCTGCACGTGACCGAGCACAGTGATACGCGTGTCTTGCTGCAGGTTGTCCACGACGACTTTCTTCACCAGCTCGGCGGTGATTGGCTTGCCCTCGCGGTCGATAGCTCCCTCCGCTACGATGATGATATTCAGACGCTGGCCCGATTTCCTTTCCTATTTCACAGACGTTAGATATGTTAAAGATTGGAATGTTGAAAATAGGAGTGATTTATTAGAAAACGTAAAGTTATTGAAGTATTAGTACCTATCATTTCAGTAATCAAATGCTGGCATTTTTAAGCAGGCAATATAAAATATTCCCATTATTTTATTCGATTTACCTACACTACGTGCATTCAAGATATGGATAGCTAAGCGACTTTTTATGGCAAAGTCTACATTGTAGAGATTACATGGTAGAGGTCACGTAGGCCTGCGTGCACAAATCAACGAACTCTTTATGTACCTTTCCTACTTATTATGAGGGATATCTAAATGTAAGTCCTATAATATTAAAAATTGCAAACGAGACTTAATCGCGTATTACTATGTTTTAAACACCCACCTCCGACGTTTCAAGGACGGCATTGTCCCCGTAGTCTCGGAGCGGTTAGTCTCGTTTGCAATTTTAAATATGTATAAAAATCGTGAAAGTTTAAATCAATGTTTCCTATAATATTAACTATAAGTTAGCATGCTCTTTAAAGTAAATTTCAAAATCCGGGGTGATTGGACATGCACATTTCATAATTGAGAAGGACGACCATTGTACTAAAGTCGCTGTGAAATTGAAAGAAGGCATGCTACGAGTAATTGAGTATTTGATTTTTAAGGAACGAACTATAATTATACGTTCACGAGAACAAAACAGGTTGACAAACAACACACAATCAAAGACAAGCAGGGATAAAGTCACCGAACTTTACTGGTCGCAGTCAAATTGCATAAAATTATTCAGCAAATGTGCAAGTCGTGGCATAGCAGTCAAATGGGACAGCTGAAAATATGTTCTTTCAATTGGCTAAATTGTTTCGATTGAGAATGATATTACCGAGTCAAATGAGTTGGTAGTCACCTCAAATAATCGTATTGAATTGCGTGATTCGCAGCGCCTATTAAAGCAAAAATAAAGTAAAAATCACAGTGCTGGAGCCTAATATCAATACCTGACAGTCTGCGAAATATTTCGCTAGGAATTAATATTAAATTGAAGATGTCAAGTACTGAATTGAGGCAGCTTCAGACACTGGGACGTTATATTATTTGCATACCAGTGATTGCATGTTATATGTAATGTGCAGTGTGCACAGAGCCACTCAATTATGCTGCGTACCTGAGTCAATCGTTTGCAAAGCTTTTCAACCCAATTATTGGGAACAGGGTCCTCGGGAATGAATACTTGATCTGCCTCGCTCGCCAGAGCGGCCACTAGGGCCAGGTAACTGTAACAAGCGGCCCGGGGGTTGGTCATGCAAGCGGAACCCACCTTGCATGAAATGATCAGTATAGGTATAGTCAGAGTTACACACCACCATAGGTTGGGTCAAAACAAAACGCCAGTGAAGCCTACCAACTAGATTTAGACTATAGCACACTTATGCTGCGGACCGTAAAAGTAACCAAACTCTTTTAAAGAATTTCGTTGCACCGGGCTTTGGTGATTTGCAATGCTAGTGTGCTAATAGCCTTAATGAAGTGAATTAATAGAGGAAATGGATAGTGATCCTGCTCCCACATAAATAACATTAAATTCTTGCCTCAATAATCTTTTCACACAACTTTTTATTCCAATTGAGGGGCGCTGGTTCCTCGCATATAAAGGTATAAGTAGCGTCCGTACAAAGGCTCGTGTATACTGCAAGAAAACTAAAGAAATACCAGTTATGGAATGGCATTTAAATGATTCATCCATGAATGCTGATGGAAAAAATCAACGGGTGCAGGGGGCAAGACGCATATAAATGTATAAGCTTGCCTGTTCTAACTTATCACATAGTTTAGCGCTCCAGTCAACTGATGGAGGCGACTCGGGGATAAACACAAAGTCCGCTTCAGACGCTAATCCCGTTACCACAGCAAGATATCTGGACGAATAATTGTTTTTTTTTAGATTCCATTTCCTTTTTCTGCTGCAAGCTTACTTAGCGTTGTGTGGTGATGTATAATTAAGGCCAATAGATAATTTGTAAGAGTACATCCATATTATGTGCGGCAAACACGTCTGATGAGGCGACATTTATGTGAAAAAATGGAAGAATACATTTAAACGTGGTTCACGTGTCAACTCGTAGCAGTAGCTATAATCAGCTTCAAATAAATAGTGACAGCCAAAGTGCCCAATCAGGTATAATTATAGCAACGATGTTAGTTCCCTCATTGATGTATGTATACTGTGCCTATGTACCAATATACTCGCATTAATATGTAGTCACTTTATTTACGATCACTATATATTTGATGGTGAACTTAAAGGCGTTTTTCATTTGAGGCAAATTTGGATGCATCTTAAGAATTTTTACCAATTCGAAATTTTGATTGAAAAATGATGCCATACATATTCCTGTTTTAAGAAGGAACACACCCTGTAATACATACAAAACAGATAACATAGAAGTAAATAATTACAGATACATTGTATATAAATGAGCATTCAAATCTAAAACTATGGTTACCTACCCGCAATGTCTACCCATGACCTCCATGATGAAAGTCCTTTGATGGGAGTATGCCGTGCTCACAATGGCATCGATGGCCTCGATGATTCGGTGCAGAGCTGAGTCCGTGCCAATGGTCATGTCCGTACCACAGAAATCATTGTCAATGGAACCAACCTGAAAATTCATACTTTACTGAAATTTTGAGAAGGCACTTTGTGGAGGGAATATTTATACTATTTTTCTTTATTAATTTAAGAAACAGAAAGTCTTTTATAGTTAAACTAGTTCTTGCCCGCGGCCCAAAGAAGGACTACACCAAACAAATCTAAGAATATTTACAGACGGATCAAAAACAAAAGAGGGAACAGGGTGTGGAGTCTTCTCAGAAGATTTAAACATACACATATCCAAGCCCCTAGGTGAACACAGTACGGTATTCCAAGCCGAATGTGTAGGAATAATAGAAGCTTGCAATGCCATAAAGAGACGACAGGTAAAACATGGAAACATACTGATACTATCAGACAGCAAATCAGTGCTTCAGGCACTAGACAGCCCGAAACTTACCTCGAAACTAATACTAGAATATCATCAAAGACTCACTGAAGTGTGTGAAGAGGACAACAAAGTAACACTACAATGGATAAAGGGGCACAGTGGATCAAGAGGGAGTGATGCAGCGGATGAACTGGCCCGAGAAGGATCAGCCACACCGGCATATGGCCCCGAATCCATCATACCCCTACCAGTATCATATAGGAAAAACCAACTTAGTCAACACTACAAACAGCTACACAACAAATACTGGGTAGAGTTAGACACATGTAGACAAACTAAAGAAATTCTTGCTGAACCTAATACAAAGATCACAAAAATCCTACTCAGAACACCCAGACAGCAACTGCGCAAACTAGTAGGATTAATGACAGGACACAACACACTGAACAAACACCTCAATAACATAGGTATAACCGATAGCCCCATGTGCAGAGCGTGCATGGAAGCAGAAGAAACCACCAAACACTTTCTTCTAGAGTGTAAACAGGTAGAAGTATATAGGAACAAGTATCTAGGTACGCCAAACACACTGAAAGAGGTATTTAGCAACCTGAAAACACTGCTAGGATTCGTAGAGGAGCTAGGGTGGTTGGAGTAGTGCTACCCCGTCTATTTCACGCAAAATAGGCACAATGGATGTCGACTTGCGGAAAATGCCCAATAAAACTAACTAACTAACTAACTCTTGCCCGCGGCTTCGCTCGATAAAAAGAGACAAAAGTAGCCTATGGCACTCTCCATCCCTTCAAATATCTCCACTTAAAAAATCGCGTCAATTTGTCGCTCCATTTTGCCGTGAAAACGTGAAACAAACAGACACACACTTTCCCATTTATGATATTAGTATGGATAGTATAGTATAACATAAGAAAACTAGACTTATTTTCCTTTAAAATATAAAAATAAAAATGTTCAGTAAAAAATGCTACAACAGAGCCAACTACCAACCACTATAACATAAAAAATAATTTCATTATTCAGATAATATAAGAATAAAGAGGAATAATAGAGAGCGGCAAATTTCGTTATTCAGATAATATAAGAATAAAGAGGAATAATAGAGAGCAGCAAAATCGTTATTGAGATGGAGCTTCAAAATTATTAGATGGTAATTGTATCCTATAAGGATAGTTGAAATAAACTGAAATAAAAATCATATATCATTAATAACATGCCTCAGTCCACTGGTGGTTGAGCAAGGTAATGAACCCAGGTCTTCCGGCTTATGTATCAAAAAATATTTAATGATTTAATTTCTTTTCTTGCCTATTAGGTCAATTATAGATGTCACTGCTTTGATCTTACATGTTCTTAGCTTTTCAAAATGTGACTCACAATAGGATAAAAATAAAGATGTATTGTAGACTTACCATTCCCGCAATGTGCAAGAATTTGTATTTCTCTCTTTGATCTTTGGTGATTTTATTATTTTCCAGCAGCTCATCAAGAAGGCTGGACCACTCCTGGCGGAAGAGGTTAGCTCCAGTCAAAGATCCGTCACCTCCAATCACAACCAGATTTGTAATGCCTCGGGTAACAAGGTTGTATGCAGCTTTCAGGCGACCCTCTCGTTTGCTAAAATTAGTCATCTTTATAAATTATTATTGTGCAAAAATGTTATCCAAATTAATATGTTCATGCATGATTTTAGAAAGAAGATTACAGGTAAATAATAATTATTTTTTTTAATATTGCAGAAACTACATAATTCTCCATTTGAAATAAAAATTAAGTCTATGTAATCTATGATTACATCCTTCTGAAATAATATGCCACCATGATGAAACATATTGACATATTTTAAATTAATTATTTTGAAATGATAGTTACTAAATTACATGAAATAAGTATATACTTATCAAATGCATAAGTTGTTAGTAAATAAATAGAGATGATTCATCAATTTTTCTAACAATAACAACACTTACATGAAATCCATGCATCGAGCTGAGCCAATAATGGTGCCTCCTTTATGAATGATGGAACTGACGGAAGACCAGTTAGCTTCCTCGATGTTGTCTCCTCCGTCCACCATGCCCTGGTAGCCTTCGCGAATGAAGTATACTTTGCATCCCAAGTAAATACCCATTCGGACCACTGATCGCACCGCAGCATTCATGCCCTGGGAGTCACCGCCGCTAGTAAACACTGCGAGCCCCTTCCCTTTATGGGAACCCCTCTCAATAAACCTTGAGTTGCCGTCACATCCATCCTGAAGGACTAAATATCCTCCGACACCTAAAATTCACACATACTCAATTATCACTGAAAATACACAAGATAGTCCAATGTATTCCATATATGTTTTATGGAGCATATTTGCCGATATTCTCCGAAGTTTTTAGCTTTTATTTATTTGAGAAATACGCACCAAAGCTGATTATAAAATCTTTTTAAATTTGAATCTGTCAGTGATGAACTTCACCAAGGTGACCTTAAATGACAAGTTTGAAGTTTGACAACAAGACCTGAGTTTCCCATACAATTGAGCGGCAACAATTTTACTAGCGCCATCTAGCGGTTAATGCTATTACATCTATCGATAAGATTTTTTTTTTTTAATTTTATGCATAAGTTCGTGATGATTTTAATTTTAGGTAGAATATTTTACTTTTTTTTTATTCGTATAATACCTTTTACACCCTGTTGATTACTATTTTAGTTTTTATGTAGATATCACTGTTAAAAATATTTATAAACTGAAAATTTACTGTAGTTCATATTTTTACCCTTCTACGAGTTGATTTTTTTACCATGGTATCATTATTAGTGTTGCAATAAATTATTTTGAGCGTTTTTGGCACTTTTTGTATTCATTAGGATTTGTAAAAGAATTTGTATTACGTGTTCAAATACAAAAAAAAAAAAACTAACTTAAAAAATGATTAGAAATTAAGTTATGAAACATAATTCTTGTGTAACGAAAATAATACAACGAATAATGATTTACTTTTATTCTTGGTAGATAATTTAATTTCGTCATGGAAACACTGCTCAAGTTTTTAGTAGAAAACAATAGTAAATACACGATAGATTTTTCCTGAAATAAACAAGTAAGGCCAACTTAAATGTCGCATTCTAGTGACTTACCCTTACGTATTTTGGTGTGTAGGATTTAATTTATTCAAAATGTTAAAATTTTCAGTGTATCACAATATGTTTATATCGTCTTGATATCCACCCAACCTATATTCCATCCGTTTCGATCCCATCCTTTCTACATTTCTTCAAAATGTCTGCGGAATCTGATATGGAATACTCGGATAACGATGGGGACGATTACGATTACTACGGAGGACAAGACGATTGTGATATGGAAGCTGTGGACCGTAGTAAGGCTGATCCCGAATATTTTTTATACTCCTGTCACAAGGTAGAAGAAGTAGAAAAATTGTTAAACGAATCGATTGAATTGCTCAGTAACAGCCTCCAAATAACACCTTCCCTCGCAAAGGTTTGTATCATTGTCTTCAATGAACTGCATCTTCAAATTTACACAATTTAATAAACAACAGTAGATTTTTTTTTCATAGTCAAGTTAAAGTATATGTGATTGTTTTTCAGGTTATGTTACATGCATATGAATGGAATGCTCAAGAGATTATAGCTAAGTATAAAAACAATGCTAATGAAGTGCTAGTGTATAGCCGGGTGAAGCCCCGAATCCCTTCTGCCCAAGCAGGCTCCAGCAGGATGTCCTGTGCAGTCTGTGCCAACACTCCAGCTTTGACCAAGTATAGTGGTCTTGCTTGCGGACATTACTTCTGCAATGAATGCTGGGCTATGCACTTTGAAGTACAAATTATGCAAGGTAAGTTTATATTTTTTAAACCCAATATCTTTGTTATCTGTGAAAAACAACTTTATTGTATTTATTGTACTAAATGATAAAGAGATATTATATGAATCATTCAAACTGATAAGTGAAATGTGTTAGCAGCATTTAGATGGGGAGACCCCCCACCTTGAGTAAACTGTACTTGTTTCGAAATCACAGGGGGTTTTTTGATCTATAAATGGAATACACAAGATAGTAATTTATGTATGAATTTATCTTGTGAAATATGCTTGACATATATTAATATAGCATTAATGCATGTTGCAGTATCCCTTCACCTGGAATTAATAGTTGTTTATTTACTGAAATTTTTACTTTCTGACAATATTAAATTATTAGAAAAAAATCCAATTATGAAATATTGATAACTATAGTATCTGCAGTCTTCATTTAACTAATACTCCTGTAAAGTGCTTTTTAATAATCAGAGGTCGGCGGGGGTGAGCTTTTTTCCTACTAATTTGACATGTCTGACATCATATTAGTATGAAAATAGCTTTTTATCATAATACAATTTGTTTACATAAAACCAAAATTTTTGATAACATAAAATCATGCTTCCACCAGCTGCTATTCTATATATTTATTATTATTATTTGGAGCCTGTCGTGTCCCACTGCTGGGCAAAGGCCTCCCCCCAATTTTTCCACTTCTCTCTATTCAAATAAATTCTATAAAATAATATAAATAAATTAAATAAAAGCCTTTTATTTCTAGTAAGACAGTAAAATAATACAGAAATTAGAAAAAATATTTACCTTAACTATTATAGATATTGTCACACTAGAACCCTTTATGAGGTAAAGGCCTTTTCCAGTTGCATCCATTTGTTGAGGTCTTGAGCCACCCAGGTCCAGTTGAATGCTGCTGCTATTCTATAAGGGTCTCTATTGATTCCCGTAAAGACTTAAGTCATAATGTATTGTTTGTCCATATTTCTGTTAGCCATAATTTGGTTTTTCCATAACTTTTCAGTGAAAACCCTGAAAAGTTAACCATAGAATTATGACTGGCCCAGGACTGTGAAGTGCAAACATTACATTATGACTTTCGATCATTATGTCAAACAAAGGGATCCGATTTTATAAGTAATGTAATCCTTTTTTAGGTGTGTCAAACACTATCCAGTGTATGGCCCAGGACTGTGAAGTGAGAGCTCCAGAGGATTTTGTGTTGTCACATGTGGCTAAACCGGCCCTACGAGAACGCTACCAGCAGTTTATGTTCAAAGATCATGTTAAATCACATCCACAGCTTCGATTTTGCCCAGGACCGAATTGCCAGGTACAAAAATCATACACAATAACTACTATTCAATATGACATAGTTACCTAGATACTTTTGTTTGAGAACACATTCTCAATCTTTTAGCATATTTGCATTATTAGAAAATATTTATTTATTCCTTTTGTTGTATGTAGCTCATATAAGATTACATCTCTTTGCCTATATCATTCACAATGACTCATAGATTTTGCAGACCTAAATGTCATGACAATCCAAAGCAAAGTATGCACCTTTGTGAATGAATAATCTGATACCCTTTTAATTGCTTTACTTTTTGTGTCACTCATTTGATTACGTTCCTCTGCTCCCCCTGTTGTATGTTGTTTTGCAATAGTGCAAGTTTTTCAAGGTTTCATTAATCAGATTGAATTAAGGAGTGGTATTTAAAAACAGACAGACAGACCGACAGTTTCACCATAAGGGTAAAAAATAGATTGAGTGATTTAAGAAAAAGTAAGCCAGGTGTGTTGCTAGCATCTAGATAAAATCTAACTATGTTTAATGTTGTGTTTGTAGTGGATATTCCAAGCATGGGTGCGGACGGGCGCGCGCCGAGTGGAGTGCTCGGGCTGCGAGCTGCTAACTTGCTTCACGTGCGGCGCGCCGCACCACGCGCCCACGGACTGCGCTACCATCCGCCGCTGGCTCACCAAGTGCGCTGACGACTCTGAAACGGCCAACTACATCAGTGCGCACACTAAGGTACAACAAGATCCAAAATAACTATCATAACTACATACTACCTCTGTCTTATGTCTTATACTACATTTACTTGATGTACAACAAGTAGTTAAGTAATACTGCTGTGTCACTTTGTACGAGGTTGATAGTTTAAAATATTAGGAGATCTTATTAACAACCTTGGGTGTTGCTCTGGTGTGCGAGCCTCCTGCTCGTGCGTGCGTGATGAGCTCAAATTGATACTTTGCATAATATGACACAGATGTCATCATTAGACTTGTATACTAAAGAAAAAGTGACCTAGTTAGTTTGTTCATACATACATACATACATAAAATCACGCCTGTATCCCATAAAGGGGTAGGCAGAGCACATGAAACTGCTTAAGTTACAGTGCCACTCTTGGCAAATAAGGGGTTAAAAAAAAAAAAACGTTAGTTTGTTCATTATATTACAATGTTGTTATCTTTCAACCCCTTAATTGCTAAGAGTTGCGCTAAAACTGGAGCAGCTTCATGTGTTCTGCGTACCCTTTCTGAGGCTACAGGCATGTGTTTATGTATGTATGTGTACATTATTATCAACCATTGCTAAACTGTTATCTCACTTGTTCCAGGATTGCCCTAAATGCCAAATATGTATAGAGAAGAACGGAGGCTGCAACCACATGCAGTGCGGAGCGTGCAGACACGACTTTTGTTGGGTGTGCCTCGGTGACTGGAAGACCCACGGTTCTGAATATTATGAGTGCAGTCGCTATAAAGAAGACCCTAATTTGACTAATGACAATCAACATGCACAGGTAAAAATATGAACCTTTCAACACAAGACAAACACATGTGAAGTTACTGTGAAGCTTGAATAAATGTAGAACTAGAAACAAGAAGTATAATGTAGTATTAACCCTTAATTGGGCATGAGAATTGAGAATGTCAAAATTTAATTAATTTTGAAATCTGTCAAAGATAAAGTTCAAAGTAGGTTGGAAAATATACTCCTTGTGCCCAATTAACTGGAAATCCAGAAAAGCAAATGTTTATATTGATAATTAAATTATGAGAGTCAGATTGCTCATTTTATGTAAAACTAAAATAAAACAACATGAATGTTATTTATTAGTCACGTCTGATATAAAAGAAATTATAATATTCAACGCGAGTTTATGTCAGCTAGTCAAATAACTAATTAAATAAAAAATATATATTTTTACAACATCACTTTTTATACCAACAGATTTTATATAGGTATAAGTAGAATTAAGTTTTTTGTCATATTTCAGGCACGCGAGGCTCTCAAAAAATATTTGCATTATTATGAAAGGTGGGAAAATCACGCAAGATCTCTGAAACTGGAGGAGCAGACTTTGGCAAGTCTCAAAAGCCGTATTAATCAAAAGGTAACAATAAGAAAACCAATAACACTTGAAATTTAAAAGCTAAATGATTATGAGGATACACACTGACACTTTGACAAGTTACGAGTAGGTGACTGCCATTATCGCCTACTGTCACATACATTTTACTGAAGATTTTACCTGGTTAGCTGGTCCATATTGGGCATGGGCATTTGGGCAAGCAGCATCGCTGAGCAATTTCGCGTACGGAAAACAATGTAGACTTGCCTCGCAGGCAGCCCGCGCATTTTGCTCGGTTGAGTAGCCTGCCTCATCTAAACGCAAACGCTCGATATAGACCAAAGACCCAGCTATTAGCAAACTCTATACCTACAACGGTGGCAGTGGCGGCACCTGTCGTAACGTTATATGTAGTGTCCCACCTCATTTAGCACCTTTTGAGTTAACTTTTTTATCTGAGGCAATTAATTCGGTACAAGTTTAAGCGCCATCTATGTGTGAGTTATCAAACTCGTAATCTGGTAATCACAATAATTGTGGAGACCATATAAACGCTACATGTACTTGGAAATCTTCTAATTCAGTGTGTAACATCACAGAATATATAATAGTACAAGTACAGAAGGCTCACTCCTTTGATGTTCACAAAACGCCGCCATTCTAAATTCTTACCTACATTAACAAACGGACCGCACGCGTGCAGACGACATTGAATTCTATTGCGCCGCGCGAAGGTCGTCGCCACTGAATGGGCCGCGAACTCGCGGCCGCCGGCATGTACTTGTAGCGCGGCGAAAGGATCGCGGAGTGAGCCGCCCCTGGTAACATTTAGTACACAAATATTTTAATTAATTTAGGTGATGGCCGGGGAGGGTACTTGGATTGACTGGCAATACTTGTGGGACTCTGCAAGACTACTGAAACGCTGCAGATATACCTTGCAGTACACATACCCCTATGCTTATTATATGGAAGTTGGACCTCGGAAAGAACTGTTTGAGTACCAGCAGGTAAGCCAAAGTTTATTGCTGTCAACCTGCGTATTATCTATTATAAGTATGTCAGTATATCGTCGCCTAGCGTCCATAGTACGAGCTTTGTTTAGTTTGGGGCTAGGTTGATCTGTGTAAGACTTCCCCTAATACGCCCTAGCAGGCAACTGTTGATACTTCTTGTATAAAAACAACACCCATGCATGTACTCAGTTATACAATAAAATTCTATTCTATTCTAATAATCCCAATATTTATTTACAAGAGTTCTAAGCGTTTTGGCCCAATGGGTACTACTTCCCCACGACCACAGTATAATAAAGAGTACTGTCGTACAGTATGGCCACTTCCGCTCCCCGATGTGCCGCGCATCCCCTCTCGGTTACCTCAAAGTTACCGCCTGTCACGAACAGTCGACTTGTCATATTTCACTCATACAAGCATAGTACGCGTTCACCTACACGAGCTTAGACTGTGCATGTGCTAGGAACGCGACTCTCATATATTTGATCGCCAGTCTGAGGTGTGCCACGCGACTTTCAGATTTCTTTGTTAAATCATATCAAAAAATAATAACAGTCCCGCAACATCTGTTTACGTGTTGACTTGACGATGATGATTTGATTTTGTCTTACAGGCCCAGCTAGAAGCAGAGATTGAAAACTTATCATGGAAGGTAGAACGGGCAGAGACGACCGATCGCGGCGATTTAGAGAATCAAATGGACATAGCAGAGAAAAGACGCACTACATTACTCAAAGATTTCCTAGAATTTAATACAAATAGTGCTTCCAGTAGTAAAGCATAACTAAATCTCAAGTATGAAAATACGCATTTTTTAACAGTTAGTAGTTAACTATGTAACATCACCTTTGTATATGAATTATGAGAGCTAGATTTTTTTGTTCTGCCAAAGTATATTTATAACAAGAATTTGCAATAATATTTAAGTAATAATAAAAAATGGCAACATTTGTGTTTGTTTTATTAAATATTTTTAACCCTAATAAAACATTTTTTTCCACTTTTTATTTTTGCACTTTGTTGGCGTGATTTATACATATTGGTACCAAATTTCAGCTTTCTAGTGCTTACGGTTACTGAGATTATCCGCGGACGGACGGACGGACGGACAGACAGACATGGCGAAACTATAAGGGTTCCTTAGTTGACTATGGAACCCTAAAAAGACTACATTTTCAATATTTTTTATTAGGCTCGTCGATGATGCCGCCAATTTCAAGGTTTAGGAAGGCATGCGCTTTATAAAGATAACTGACCGGAGCCCTATACTTTCAAATTTGCCTTCTTTTTTTAGTGACAAGATTTGCTTGACCGTCTATATTTTTTTATTCAATGGATTTGGGAACTATAAAAGGTTTTATCTGTCTCCAGTTCTGTAAGTGCGTAATCTAATCATCGTCTCTAGCGCGACGTAGCTAGGAGTTATTCCGTGTTAATAGGTTACGGTGGCCGCATATCATTACGAAGGCCATTATAATAGTATTTTATACGATCGTGATATAATACAAAGCTTTTCAGTCGAGTACCATGTTTAGACCACGAAGCTTTGCTGAGTGGCCTAATAGTAAGGTAGGAGATTGAAAAGCTTAATTATATCACAATTGTATACAATACTTTTTCTACGAGTCATCATCTTCATCAATGGACGGAAGTAATATTTTTATATTAGATATTATCATCATTCATGCAAGTTAAAATTAATGTTAATAGCGTCGTTCACCGTTGTATCAACATCGAATTACCTAGCAACAGTAGCAACCAATTGTTTGTAATAACCGTCTCTGATTGGCCGATAAGGGCCCCCACAGACGGGAGACAAAACTGTTTTGTCTCCGTGTGCGCACACGAGGCGACGCAACTTTTCATACAAATACGAAAGTTGCCGAGCAACTTTGTCGCCCCGAGCGACGGAGACAAAACAGTTTTGTCGCCCGTGTGCGCGGAGTCTAAGGCCCCCCACAGACGGGAGACAAAACTGTTTTGTCTCCGTCGTATTTGTATGAAAAGTTGCGTCGCCTCGTGTGCGCACCTTCATACTAGCCCATAGACCGAGCGACGGAGACAAAACAGTTTTGTCGCCCGTGTGCGCGGAGCCTAACGCGACTAATAAAAAAAAATGTGTTTCAGATGCCGACAAATTTGCCAGGTATCGCAAATTAGTATAGAAATTGTATGAAGTTCTATTTTTGAAATTATTACAATTAACTATAAGCCTCCCCACAGACGAGTCTTAATTTTCATAATCTTAAAAAAAAATTGTATGCAAACTGACACTGACAGATCTGTCAGTGTCAGTTTGAACTGTCAATTTGCATACAAGTTTTTTTTAAGATTATGAAAATTAAGACTCGTCTGTTGCCGGCCTTAGGCTTGCCTCAGACAGTCTTAAAAATTCATAATCTTAAAAAAAATTTGTATGCAAATTGACACTGACAGATCTGTCAGTGTCAGTTTGAACTGTCAGATTGCATACAATTTTTTTTTAAGATTATGAATTTTTAAGACTGTCTGTGGCAAGCCTTATAGTTGAGTCGGAACTGCCATAAGAGTATCCAACACTGAAAAGTTAGCACTTAGGCTTCCCACAGACAGTCTTAAAAATTCATAATCTTAAAAAAAACTTGTATGCAATCTGACAGTTCAAACTGACACTGACAAGACACTGACAGATCTGTCAGTGTCAATTTGCATACAGTTTTTTTTTAAGATTATGAATTTTTAAGACTGTCTGTGGGAAGCCTTATAGTTTAGTCTGTGGTGTCCTAATTGACAGATTAGGCTCCGCGCACACGGGCGACAAAACTGTTTTGTCTCCGTCGCTCGGTCTATGGGCTAGTATGAAGGTGTGCACACGAGGCGACGCAACTTTTCATACAAATACGACGGAGACAAAACAGTTTTGTCTCCCGTCTGTGGGGGGCCTTACTGTCGACGAGTAGAAAAAAGAGATTATTATATAGTATCTTCTTAGTAGTTTGTGTTATTATACTCGATAAACATTAATTTTCGATTGCGTTATGTCACATTCATGTAAATTATAGGTAAGGTGCATTAGGGTCATTCCGAATGACAGAAATGCTCTGGTAATTCCGAAAGGGGAATCTTGATATGATGGACATAATGGTGATTTTATTGCGACTTTCGGAATTAGATGACTTTCAGAATTACCCGAATGCACCTTACCAAATTTTAAACATTAAATAAATGTCATATACAAAGAAAAAGTGACCAAAGCCTCCAGTGCTCCGAGCTGGAATCGAACCAGCGTACTCCGCTTACCGGGCGAATGCCAGAACCACTCGGCTATCGGTCCACGAAAGCAAGGGTCGAAATTTCTAAGTATATGACATTTCCGAAGGCTCGTGGCGCCCTCTGGCCATCCCTGAGGTAGAACAGTATGGTTCGACCTCCTAGCCGAATCAACTCAGGTGATTACAAGCTAGCGAAGAGAGATGGCGCTGCCATTAGGTTCCCCTTGTTTTGGCATAATTTTACAATCGAGAATTCTTTTTGGCATAATCTATATTGGCATAATTCACCTTTCGCATAATCTGTTATGGCATAGTATAGTTACGCATAATTTGTCTAGGCATATTTTTGTTTGTCCGAATATATTTCATGCATAAAGGTTATTCGCCGAATGGTTTTTATGCATAAATTATTTCTGCATAACATGGTTTAGTGGAAATTTACTACGCAGAATTTTTATCATAAATACTACTATATTAATGTTGCAGTTCTAACCTAACCTAACCGAAATTCTTGACAAAATGTTTTATTTGTTGAGGTCGCAATTCTAACCTAACCAAACCGACTCTCTTAACAGCATTTATTATGGGTGGATATTCTGGTGGATATTTTAAGAAATATGCCAAATACAATTATGCGAATTAATTTTATTCATAAAAACAATCGGCGTAAACAGAATTATGCGAACTTATTTTCGGACAATGTGTTATTCGTATTATTTTCGATTATGACAAATAAGTTTTCTGCCAAATTAACATTCGGCGAAAATCGATTATGCGAAGTCTGTTATGCGAAAATCGTTTCGGACAATTAAAGTTATGCCAAATAGAGGGAACCCCTGCCATTAACACTCTAAGAACAAATTAAATTACTTTCATAGAAAATATTTTAACTTGTTATTTTAAGTAGTAACACTACTATTATGTTCTAAACATTAAATACCAAATTTTTATAAGGCACAGCGGGGCAAATCTCGACTGGGAGACAATTGTACTAATCCATTTTTTTCATTATTACTATGATGTTGAGTTCTACATGTATCCACTGAACACGCCTACCATATATAACCGGTAGATACTCTATTTTGCTCTATTTTCTAATTCAGTGACTTTTTTTTTATAAATAGACTTAAGCTAGGAACATACTACGCGGACGTCCGTCGTAAAACGACCGCGACCGCGACCTATCAGTGTGCACGGAACAAAACATCCAGAGAGCCATATTTCGTTCGGACGTCCGTGCGCTCAAGGCCACGTCCGCGTCCGTCGACCGATAGTTTGCACGGTTATGTGTATTTCCATTGTCCAGATTCCCGTCCGCGGTCGATTTACGACGGACGTCCGCGTAGTGTGTTCCTAGCTTTACTCTTGACCACAGACTAGCCAAAGGCAAAGACGATATAAAACGATACATTAAAGAATACTTTTTAATCCACTGAACATAAAAAACTTTAAAATAAAATTAACTAAATACATTTTGAAATTAAATTTAATACTTTTGTTTATAGTCATACTTGTTGTGGAGAATTTTTGGCCAAAAGCTGCACTTTTGGATGGAAGCAAGCCGCTTTGCATGGTGATAGTAGACATCATAGTAAACGATTTTTTCCGAGGATATCGAAATTTCATCCCTTAGGAAGCCGAGCGTAGCGAGGTGTTTTATGAAAATTAAAAAAATTCTATATTTTTATTGTATCGTCCGATTTTGACAAAACGTATCTCAAATAAAAGGTATTGCTATTGAGTTGTGTAGTTTAAAAAAAAATACAAAGAAAAAAAATTTGAAAGAAACGTGAGAAAAAAATAAAAAAAGTAAATTTACGACTCGCACTGAATAACTTCAAAGAATGACAGACAAAATGTAAAATGTCGATATACGAGTTTTTTTTAATCGAAGACAGATAAATTTTTAGTTGAAAACTGAAGACCGCATCGAAATCAGATGAGCATTTTTTAAGATACAAGTTGCCAAAGTTGGGAAAGATCGCTTTATATGGCCACTTCGAAATTCCTTTGCCAGAAAGTCAGAAATAATATGTTTTTCTGACACAGAAAAATACATAGTAACAGTACACATCAAAATAAAATTAAAAATTCCGAGGATATTATAATTTCATCCCTGAGAACGACGAGCGTAGCGAGGTCGGTTACGAAAACCGAAAAAAAAATCTCATTTTTTTGTGCGTCGTCCGATTTTGACAAAACATGTTTCATTTGAAAGGTATTGCTTTATGTAACTTAAAAAAAAATATTGAAAAAAATTGGAAAAAAAATGTAAGATTTAAAAAAAAAACCTTAATTTTCGTATCACACTGAATAACCGCAAAAAACGGTAGACACGGTGTATAATTTCGATATATGATTTTTTAAAATTAAAGACAAATAAATGCATGATTATAAACTAAAAACCGAATCGAAATCGAATTAGTAGTTTTTAAGATGCAAGTTGTCAAAGTTGGCTTATTTTGTTTATATGGTCGCTTATAAATTCCTTAGCCAGAAAGTCAGAAACATTATATTTTTCTTACAGTTAAAAGTATGCATAGGTAACAGACATCATTATAAATATTTTTTTACAAGGATATAAAAATATCATTCCTTAGAAACCCTTAGAAAGACGATCCAATAAAAAAAAACTGCCTTTTTTTTGTTTTTCGTAACAGACATCGCTACGCTCGGCTTTCCAAGGGATGAATTTTTTTATATCCTCGTAAAAAATTGTTTATTATGATGTCTATTACCTATGCATACTTTTAACTGTAAGAAAAATATAATGTTTCTGACTTTCTGCCTAAGGAATTTATAAGCGACCATATAAACAAACTAAGCCAACTTTGACAACTTGCATCTTAAAAACTACTGATTCGATTTCGATTCGGTTTTTAGTTTATAATCATGCATTTATTTTCCTTTAATTTTAAAAAAATACATATCGAAATTATACACCGTGTCTACCGTTTTTGCGGTTATTCAGTGTGATACGAAAATTAAGGTTTTTTTTTTAAAAATCTTACATTTTTTTCCCAATTTTTTTCAAATATATTTTTTTAAGTTACATAAAGCAATACCTTTCAAATGAATCATGTTTTGTCAAAATCGGACGACGTACAAAAAAATGAGATTTTTTTTTCGGTTTTCGTAACCGACCTCTATACGCTCGTCGTTCTAAGGGATGAAATTATAATATCCTCGGAATTTTTAATTTTATTTTGATGTGTACTGTTACTATGTATTTTTCTGTGTCAGAAAAACATATTATTTCTGACTTTCTGTGCAAAGGAATTTCAAAGTGGCCATATAAAGCGATCTTTCCCAACTTTGGCAACTTATATCTTAAAAAATGCTCATCTGATTTCGATGCGGTCTTCAGTTTTCAACTAAAAATTTATCTGTCTTCGATTTAAAAAAACTCGTATATCGACATTGTACATTTTGTCTGTCATTCTTTGAAGTTATTCAGTGCGAGACGTAAATTTACTTTTTTTATTTTTTTCTTACTTTTCTTTCAAATATTTTTTCTTTGTATTTTTTTTTAAATTACACAAATCAATACCATTCATTTGAGATACGTTTTGTCAAAATCGGACGATACAATAAAAAGATAGAATTTTTTTAATTTTCATAAAACACCTCGCTACGCTCGGCTTCCTAAGGGATGAAATTTCGATATCCTCGGAAAAAATCGTTTACTATGATGTCTACTATCACCATGCAAAGCTGCTTGCTTCCATCCAAAAGTGCAGCTTTTTTTTCATAACTAGTATGACTATTAATATCCGGGAAACAATTTTTGAATGTGGGAAAATAATTAGGGTAAACTAAAAATCGTACATGGTAACATTTTTTAGGGTATAAATAGCCCTGACCCGAGCGTGGCGTGCCTCAGAGCCATTTAAAATGGCTACTACATGCGACTCCGTAGTGCCTGTGCGCCAAGTACGGAAAGTACAATTCGGTATTATTTCACCAGATGAAATAGTAAGTTACGTTTTTATGAATACAAATGGTGATTTTTATTTTAAATGATATCACGTGCAGAGATGAGCATAATCTTATATAAACGAATACCCGTATTGTTTTATAGTTTTTAAGTGCATTTTCCTCATAGCGGGGAAAGTTTTGCTCTACTTCCTTTTAAACTTACCTATTTCTCAGTTTAAAGTTGTTTAATGATTTTGTATTCATTATAAGAATAAGTAAATAACTCTCATTTGTAGAAATAATTATCTTTGCCCTGAGGCAAGAAATATTGCACAACATAATGCAATATTAAAAATATGTTTTTATATAACTTGAGCAGGTGCTTCATAGTGTGTCTAAACATCCAAAAATCGCAATTAGAATAAACTTAACTGAGTATGTAAAATAATTCAACATGTTATTATATTATAAGCCTAAAACCAATTAGGTACTTGTACTTATAACCGAATTTGAGGATAGGTACGAGACCTTTTCTTTAACTTTGCAGGCAGTAATATCGGATTATTATTTATTGTCCAATATCTACGAAACTATAATCTAGTATAATCAGGTCATGAAACAATATTCCTTCCTGTCGAAATATTATTTACACAAAATGTGTTTATCTAAATTAAACGATGAGGTAAGTACCTAAATGTTGGTAATTCAAGAAACCTGTGTAAAAATAGATCTTGACCATCCAGGAGGTTTAGGTATAAAACAATATTTTTTTCCAGTTATGAACGACGCCTTTAAAATATGTATAATATTAAAATAATTATTAAATTCAGTAACTTTGTACGTTTTTAAATGGCCTATTTATATATTGTGTAATAAATAAATATTTTGGTTTTTGATTTGTCTTATTTATTATGATTTTCCCTAAAATATCACATCACATAATTTCATAAAGGTAATTTTATTTGTAGGTATATTTTCTTATTTTTGTACGAATAGAACAGAATGACAAAAAATAGTTTGCATCCATTTTCAGTTAAGACGGTATAACGTTATATTATAATACCTATTGTTACATCAACTTTTTTCACAAGATTTAAATATAGGTATTGTGAACAAAACATAGTGTTATCCTTCCAGACTATGTGAATGGACACCAGTGATTTATAGTAAAGTCGCCGTCAATAGAATTTGTGAACAATGTAAACCTAGTCTAGTTGTACCTAGTCAAAATGTCTTTAATTTCCACATGCGCGGATCTAGGAGGCGGTCATGGGGGTCATGACCCCTCCTGGAGCCTAGGTTGGCCATACAAATAGACCACGTGACCCCCCTGGGGCCTGGGCCTTTACCACGGGGGGAAAATTATTTTCCACCTTCCCTCACTACGTTCAGGATTCGATAGCCGTCTTCGCCGTAAATATATAATTTTTTCCCCTCACTAGCTCGGAAACACGTGTTTTGTCCTTCAATACCAGCGGGTAAAAACGCATTTTATCCACTAGTGGGTAAAGTAATTTGACCTTGAATAAAGTCAAATTAACTGCTTTAAAATTGATAAAAGTAGGTGAATCTAGTAATAATAGTTATTTGTTATACAAGGGGGCAAAGTTGTATTTTAACGCCGAGTGTGGAATTGAAAAACGAGCAAGTGAAAGGATTCTATAGTTGAACCACGAGCGAAGCGAGTGATTCAAGAATAGAATCCTGAACTTGCGAGTTTTTTAACACACGAGAAGTAAAATACATTTGCACCCGAGTGTAACACAAAACTTTTCCCCTCACTATAGCGAGGAAACTACAACGCAAAAAATGCGTTTATCACTGCTTGCAGTAGTTCCACGGGTGGTAAGTCATCTTTATTACTAGATTCACCAACTTTTATCAATTTTAAAGCAGTTATTTTGACTTTATTCAAGGTCAAATTACTTTACCCACTAGTGGATAAAATGCGTTTTTACCCGCTGGTATTAAAGGACAAAACACGTGTTTCCGAGCTAGTGAGGGGAAAAGATGATTTACCACCTGTGGAACGACTGGAAGCAGTGATAAACGCATTTTTTGCGTTGTAGTTTCCTCGCTATAATGAGGGGAAAAGTTTTGTGTTACACTCGGGTGCAAATGTATTTTACTTCTCATGTGTTAAAAAACTCGCAAGTTCAGGATTCTATTCTCGAACCACTCGCTTCGCTCGTGGTTCAACTATAGAATCCTTTCACTTGCTCGTTTTTCAATTCCACACTCGGCGTTAAAATACAACTTTGCCCCCTTGTATAACAAATAACTATTGCACCCTTGTGACACAATCAACTATTTCACCATTTCAAACTTGTTGATTAGACTGTGTACCCAGTACTCACTAGTAAATTAAATGTGCGGAAACAAGACAATTTCCAGTCAAACATCACAACATCACTAATAGAAAATAATAAATAATAGGGTAGAACCGTATAATATATTGTATTAGCATTTTAGGTAATATCTATATAATACACAATGGACAATTAGGTAGATAGTTTTAATATCGAAAATAGCAACAGTAAACCCAAATGAGCGTGATAAGATATGTAAGTACCTTTCTAAAAAATCAGTTGCATACTCTTATCGAATTAATTCAAATTTATTGAGTGAAAGCATCGTTTCAGTAGATATTAGGGCAATGATAGCTGATTAAATTTCTTAAAATTACTTTTGTGATTGCTTATTTTTTCAGCGACGTATGTCAGTCACAGAAGGCGGTATACGTTTCTGTGAAACCACTGAAGGTGGCAAGCCCAAAATTGGTGGACTAATGGATCCAAGGCAGGGCGCGATTGACAGACATTCCAGGTGCCAAACATGTGCTGGAAATATAGCACAATGCCCTGGGCACTTTGGGCATATTGATCTCGTCAAACCAGTATATCACATTGGCTTCCTCACGAAAACCATTAAAATATTACGATGTGTTTGTTTCTATTGCTCGAAGCTACTTATAACTCCGGTAAGGTGAAATCTTTTAAACCAGAAATTTATAAAATGAAATGATAAATAAGTAGGCACTTTTTTTATTTCTTCTTATACATTTTAGTCGGACCCGAAAATTAAAGAAGCTGTAATGAAAACAAAAGGGCAACCTCGCAAGAGGTTGACTTTGGTATATGACTTGTGCAAGGGAAAGTATATTTGCGAGGGAGGTGAAACTATTGATATCGAGAAGGTAGAACAGGAATTTAAAAATGTGCCTGGTCATGGGGGTTGCGGCCATTACCAGCCAGCTATAAAACGGGTTGGCTTGGATATCATAGCGGAATGGAAACATGTCAATGAAGACACTCATGAAAAAAAGATCATCATAACTGCTGAAAGGGCATTGGAAATCTTTAAACATATAACAGGTGTGATTTCCGTTTTTTATGCCACTATATTAAATAAGAATATCAAGAACACGAATAGCTAGTTTCACTGATCGATATATTGAAAGAAGTAAATGATGTCTCAAGCTAGCTAGAAAAAATTGGTTTGCAAAATTACTAATTTCTGTCATAGGATATTGTATGAATGTAACTAAGTATACCTAATAACATTAAAGAGTCATAAATAGGTACAGTCAGCAAAGGTTTCTTTCATAATCCTGCATACAAAATTGTAAGCAGGTGGTCATTTAACAATTTAAGTATATGACTACTTTCTAGCTGTTACAGCATCAGTACCAGAATAGTAATTTTAATTAATTCTCATTTAGACGAGGAGACCTTCATTTTGGGTATGGATCCTAAACATGCAAGACCTGATTGGATGATAGTTACTGTATTACCCGTCCCACCGCTCTCAGTACGGCCAGCAGTGGTAATGTTTGGAAACTCCAAGAGCCAAGACGATTTGACGCACAAACTGGCAGATATAACAAAAGCAAATCGCGCATCGGGGGTTGAGTTGGCTCGGTTAAAGGCGGCAGTAGCGCCCGAGTCGGGGGCCTGGCTACACGCCTTGCCATCATCGCACTTGGGTACGTTGTTGGATAACGACTCCTTGAGGATTGGTGCTGCCTTAAGGCTCGGGTGTACTGTGTGTGAGCCTCATCCATGTGTCTGTGGTGTAACGGTGGAGGCAAATGGGCATCATGGGCTGAGTTGTGCGCGGTGTGCTGGTAGGTTTCCTCGACATCATGCGATTAATGATATCGTTCGCAGGGCGATGGTGTCGGCGAACCTGCCGTGCGTGTTGGAGCCCCAGGGCCTTAGTCGTACGGATGGAAAGAGGCCTGACGGTCTCACTCTCGTTCCGTGGGCTAAAGGTCGTAGTCTGTTGTGGGATGCTACGTGTGTGAGCACGTTTGCTCCATCACATCTGGCACAGACTACGCGTGCGGCGGGCGGGGCGGCGGAGTACGCGGCAAGGCAAAAGCATACCAAGTACTCGAACTTGAAGCCGGTGTACGATTTTGTCCCTGTTGCGGTTGAGTCGGCTGGTCCCTGGTGCGCCGAAGCCAAGGATTTTGTGAAGGCCCTGGGTAGACGCTTGCGGGATAGGGGTTGCGATCCTAGATCGGGTTCGTACCTGGTACAACGTATATCGTTGGCTATACAGCGCGGCAACGCGGCTGGTATTTTGGGGACGTTTGTTCCGGGTACTGACCGGGTTGGGATATAAGGTTTTTATTAAGGGTATTGTGTTTGCCTTTTTTTTTGTGTGCTTGAGTTTTGACGATGCGTGTTGCGGATAATGTATGTTATGGTAATGTTTTATTTTGACGAAACCTTAGGTGAAAAGCAAATAATGAACTGTTGAAAAGTCAACAATCTGGAGCAGCAGCCCATATTATAGCTAACAATGTAAAGATGTTGCAGTTTCATGTAGCTACTTTAGTGGACAATGATAAACCTTGGATGCAAAGTAAGTTTAGTATGAACATTAACTATCTACATGAATGAAATCACCGCAACTGACATTTACCTACCTTGGGATTTCCGGACGTTACAAGAACCGGAAGTACACAAGAGATTCGCCGACCGGTCTGGCCTAGTCGGTAGTGACTAATGACCCTGCCTGCTAAGCCGCGGTCCTGGGTTCGAAACCCGGTAAGGGCATTAATTTGTGTGATGAGCACAGATATTTGTTCCTGAGTTATGGATGTTTTCTATTTATATATTTAAGTTTGTATATCGTCGCCTAATAAGCACCCATAGTACAAGCTTTTGCTTAGTTTGGGGCTAGGTTGATTTGTGTAAGGTGTCCTCCGATATTTATTTTAATTATACTGAATTAGTATTTTGTAGTCAAGTCGGATTGTTATATTGTGGCCCCTTAAAATACGTGTATCTTTTTTACAGAGCTTTGCAGAAATCAGGAAAACCATTAAAAGCTATCAAGGCACGTCTGTCTGGAAAAGAAGGGAGGATAAGAGGAAATTTGATGGGAAAACGTGTTGATTTCTCAGCACGTACCGTAATTACGCCCGACCCTAACTTACGTATTGACCAAGTAGGAGTACCAAAGTCGATTGCACAGAATTTGACTTTCCCGGAGTTAGTAACACCATTCAACATTGATATAATGCAAGAATTAGTACGTCGTGGCTCTTCACAATACCCCGGGGCAAAGTACATAGTCCGTGACAATGGGGAGAGGATAGATTTGCGGTTCCACCCCAAGCCATCAGACTTACATTTACAGTTCGGATACAAAGTGGAACGCCATCTGAGAGATGATGATTTAGTTATCTTTAACCGTCAACCCACATTGCACAAAATGAGTATGATGGGGCACAGGGTAAAAGTATTGCCGTGGTCAACATTCCGTATGAATTTAAGTTGTACTTCTCCATATAATGCCGACTTTGACGGGGACGAAATGAACTTGCATGTGCCTCAATCAATGGAGACAAGAGCCGAAATAGAGAATATCCACATAACTCCTAGACAAATAATTACTCCACAATCTAACAAACCCGTCATGGGAATAGTACAAGATACACTAACAGCAGTCAGAAAGATGACCAAACGAGATGTGTTCTTAACAGAAGAACAGTTAATGAACCTTATTATGTTTTTACCTACTTGGGATGGTAAAATACCACAACCTTGCATCTTAAAACCACGACCGCTTTGGTCCGGTAAACAATTGTTTACATTGATAATTCCTGGAAAACTCAACATGATGGCTATGCATTCAGAGGAAGATGATGGTGCTAACAAATGGATTTCTCCTGGTGATAACAAAGTAGTAGTCGAAAATGGAGAGCTACTTATGGGAATATTATGCAAAAAGTCTTTGGGCGCTGCAGCTGGCTCCCTGCTTCATATTTGCAGGTTGGAACTTGGACACGAAATTGCTGGTAAATTTTACGGAAATATTCAAACAGTTATCAACAATTGGCTTCTGATTGAAGGCCACTCAATAGGTATTGAAGACGCAATTGCCGATTCTCAAACGTATAGAGAAATTCAACAAGCTATTGTTCGAGCTAAAGATGATGTTGCAGAGGTAACACAAAAAGCATATAATATGGAATTGGAATCTACACCTGGAAATACAATAAAACAATCTTTCGAAAATAAAGTTAACAGTATTTTAAATGACGCACGCGACAAAACTGGCAGAATGGCAATGAAATCACTGACTGAGTTCAACAACCTCAAAGCCATGGTCATATCGGGATCAAAAGGTTCAAGTCTCAATATTTCACAGGTTATTGCCTGTGTAGGACAACAAAATGTTGAAGGCAAACGTATCCCATTTGGTTTCCGAAAAAGAAGTTTACCACACTTCATCAAAGATGATTACGGCCCTGAGTCAAGAGGTTTCGTGGCAAATTCGTACCTTGCGGGTTTAACTCCCTCCGAATTTTATTTTCATGCTATGGCTGGCCGTGAAGGTCTTATTGATACTGCCGTCAAGACTGCTGATACAGGTTACATACAACGTCGACTTATAAAGGCTATGGAATCAATAATGGTACATTACGATGGGACTGTGCGTAACTCAGTTAATCAAGTAATTCAACTAAGATATGGCGAAGATGGTCTAACTGAAGAAATGGTTGAATCACAGAACTTACCGACCATCAAACTTTCAAACAAAGCCTTTCAGAACAACTTCAAGTTTGATATTTCCAACGAAGAATACTTGTCAAGCTTATTTAACGATAATGTTCGTAAAGAACTCATGGAATCTGGTTATGTTATTTCTGAAATTGAAAATGAATGGGAGCAACTTAATAAGGACCGACATGATTTGCGTCAAATATTTCGTAGTGGGGATTCTAAAGTAGTACTGCCGTGTAATTTGAAAAGAATGATTTGGAACGTTCAACGGACCTTCCACATAAACAAAAAAATGCCGACCGATCTGAGCCCCAGCAAAGTAATTCACGGAGTTAAGGATCTGTTGAAGAAATGCATTATAGTGGTTGGGGATGACAATATTTCGAAACAAGCGAATGAAAATGCCACAATGTTGTTTCAATGTTTAGTAAGGTCAACACTTTGTACAAAGCAAATGGTGGAAGAACATCGTTTGACAAGTGAAGCTTTTGATTGTTTGATTGGGGAAATTGAGACTCGTTTTCAACAGGCTTTAGTTGATCCTGGAGAGATGGTAGGGGCCCTTGCTGCACTATCTCTCGGTGAACCAGCTACACAGATGACATTAAATACTTTTCATTTTGCTGGAGTATCATCTAAAAACGTTACTCTTGGTGTGCCAAGGCTAAATGAACTGATAAATATTTCAAAGAAACCGAAGGCGCCTTCGCTAACAGTGTTCTTAGCTGGCAGTGCAGCAAGAGATGCTGATAAAGCTAAAGACGTACTTTGTAGATTGGAACACACTACACTTCGTAAAGTTACTGCGAACACTGCAATTTTCTACGATCCTGATCCTCTAAATACAGTTATTCCTGAAGATCAAGAATTCGTTACTGCTTACTACGAGATGCCAGACTTTGATATAACAAAAATATCGCCTTGGCTTTTACGTATTGAGTTGAATCGTAAGAGAATGACTGACAAGAAACTCACTATGGAACAGATCGCAGAAAAAATTAACACTGAATTTGGGGGTGATTTGATTTGCATTTTCAACGACGATAACGCTGAAAAGCTTGTGTTACGCATAAGAGTTATCAACACCGACATAAACAAATTTGATAATAATGAAGAAGAAAATAGAGATAAAATGGAAGACGATGTATTTCTAAGATATATTGAATCTAATATCTTATCTGATATGACCCTCAGAGGTATAGAATCTATTGATAAAGTGTACATGCACTTACCTCAAACAGATGCGAAGAAAAGAATTATTATAAATGAACGAGGTGAATTTAAGGCAATTTCGGAATGGTTGCTAGAAACTGATGGCACTTCATTACTTAAAGTTCTCTCGCAAGAAGGTGTGGATCCAATTTGGACATACAGCAACGATATTTGTGAAGTATTCCAAGTTCTGGGTATTGAAGCTGTGCGAAAATGTTTGGAAAAGGAAATAAAAGCGGTCTTGGACTTTTATGGTTTATACGTGAATTACCGGCATCTCTCATTGCTTTGCGATGTTATGACTGCTAAAGGCCATCTTATGGCTGTTACTCGCCATGGCATCAACAGGCAGGACACTGGAGCTCTCATGAAATGTTCCTTCGAAGAAACGGGTGATATATTGTTTGATGCTGCTGGTCATGCTGAAGTCGACCCTATGAAAGGCGTCTCGGAAAATATAATCATGGGTCAATTGCCAGAATAGGCACAGGTAGGCGTCATCCATATATTACGTCACAGAAAATATAATCATCCCTGGGTACAAAAAAGCGTTAGCCAAAATGAAATTTGGTGTGACGTAATATGGGGATGATCCCTAAGCGATTAATTGCAAACACATGTTATGATACTAGGAGACCAACTGACCACAATTTCGCAAAAAAAAAAAACTTTTTTTCTTTCAGGGTGCTTTGATTTGCTACTAGATGACATGAAGTGTAAACGAGCTAAACTTCTTGAATCGGGATTAGGGTTTGGAGTCCGGTCTACGTATTTGAGGGAAATAACGCCACATATTATATCAAGGACACCATGGTCTACTGAGTACACGCCAGACTATTGTACGTATCCTTTGTCTTTTTTGTATTTATTTAAATGCCTGTATAAAAAATTGTATGTGATTATCTTATGAGTATGACTAGATCACACAGTAACCCCTGGCTAAACAACCTATCACTGCAACATCACAATATTTTTTTACCCCTCAATTGCCTAGAGTGGCACTGAAACATGGGTAGTTTCATGCTCTGTAGACCCCGTTTGGTAATATAGGTACCTATTAGTTTATGTATATGTATGTACAAAATAACAAACATTTAATGATACTTATTCTTATTTACAGATGGAAGTGACATGACACCTGGGCGCCCGGGTTTCTCACCAAGTATCGAGTCGGCTTTTTCACCTGGTTACAGCCCGTGGAGCCCTGGAGACTTTGCGATGACATCTTCCGTGGAGACATCCCCTGTTTACTCCCCATTTACAGATCTTAATTCAGTTTCGTCACCCCGTCGGACATTGGAATCAGCATCACAAAAGCAGATTAATGTACTATATTCCATGACATTACCCAATTACTCTCCCGTCATGCCAGGTTGTTCACAAGCGTCACCTGAGTACCCAGTGACTTCACCTTTCTATTCTCTATCAGCACGTAGCTATTCACCATCTTCGCCTAGCTATTCTCCTACGAGCCCGGCTTATTCTATCACTTATCCCAACTACGCACCGACTTCACCTAATTACTTCCCATCAAGTCCTTCATATTCTCCAACAAGTCCCGCATACACGTCGGTCTCTCTTACCATTTCGTCTCCCAGTTATTCTCCAACTAGCCCGGAATATAGTCCCTTGTCTCTAAGTTATAGTCCAAGTATAACAAATTCACCTGCTTATTCTCCTACAAGCCCCAGTTACTCTCCTTTAAGTCCTGATTACTCTCCTTCAATCCCTATATACTCCCCAACAAGAGCCGGGGTTTCCCCAACAGGCCCTACTTACTCTCCTCTTAGTCCTACTTACGTTACAGCAAACAGTGTATATTCTCCAAATAGCCCTACTTACTCTCCTTCAATGCCTGTTCATTGTAAAACAAACCCTGCTTATTCTCCAACCAGCCCTGCCTATTCTCCTTTTAGTCCATCCTATTTTTTAACATCCGCCTCACCTGCATATTCTCCAACGTCTTCTTACTCGCCATCGACCATCGACACCTAATTATTCAACATTATCAATAGAATCTTTCGTCAACAATGTGTTTTACTGACACGAATCCTGCACATTCCCCCATTAGTCCAATGTATTCGCCTAGTAGTTCAGGAAGTTCTCTTTCATCTGATGAGTCAGAGAATTTAAGCTAAAACAGTATAGCTACTATAAAGGCACTTTTAAGTTTTCAAAATGTGATTAGTACGCTTTAGTTATACCGAAGAGGATAGAGTATTATAGAGAGTTACTGTCAAAGTAGTTTAGTTTAGTTTAGTTTAGTTTATTTATTTCATAATGGTAAATTACAGTATAAATTATTCTACGTTAACCTATATGAATTTACATTATGATCGTCAATTATAATAATTTGGCATGCAAAGATACAATAATATAACGTCAATAATACTCAAAAACATTAGAAATTATTAAATTAACAATTTGTAAATGTGGTTTTCAAAACCACCGTCATTAAAAACTAAATAAATAATATAGCACAAGTCAAATTAAAAGTCTAATAGTTAGGTATCTCATAATGATCGTCATATTAAAATGAAATTATGAGCAATTGGTAATAATAATAGTTCAAAATGTCAAGTAAATTATTACAATTTTAATTCCATATATTCATCTACCGAATATAATGGATTTTTCAATAAAAAGTTCCTCAGTTGAAGTTCAAATGCTTCGTCAGAGATTTCAGTTCTTAATTCGGCGGGTAGGCGTTCGTAATAGGTAGGGCCTATCACTCGTGGATTCTTGCATGAAAGTGCCATGCGACGCGGCACTGTTCGCAGTCTTCCCGTCGATCTTATCTGTTTGCCTATAACTTCGACACGTTTGAACGTAGACAAGTTTCTTCTTACGAACATCAAAACTTGAAACATGTATAGGGAAAAGTGCGTCATTATGGAATACTTTTTAAAGAGTTCTTTGCAGTGGCACCTTTGTTCAACCCCAGCCAGTAAACGGATGGCACGTTTTTGGAGAATCAATACTCTCTTGGCATCTGTTGAATTTCCCCAAATCAGTGTACCGTATGACATCAAGGAGTGAAAGTGTGAAAAATAGACGTTTTTAAGCGACTTCCTTGATATCAAAGGTTGTAGTTTTTTCAACGCAAATATAGAACTACTCAACCTATTACAAAGCTGATCGACATGGCACTTCCAATTCAGATTCGAGTCAAGTACAAAACCCAGAAACTTTACTTCGTTACATAACGGCATAATAGTAAAACGTGTAATAACAGTGCATAGACAGCCATCTCTCGACACCTGCTTAAAACTTTTGAACCTCAGTATTGACAATTTGGTCCATATTCTTAGCTTGATATGTGTTAAAATTTTAAAATGTCAAATATTAATATTAGCGCCATCTAGCCGAGCGTCCCCCAAAGGTGTATCGCCATCTAGGTCACCGTACCTTTTTCTGTAAGGTTTTGAGGTACGTTTTTTCTTAGACGTTATCTGTCTATAAGGAGTTACATATGTCTTTGGTTATACTACATATAATAGAAAACAAATTAGCATTCAAATTATACATATTTAGAACGTTTTAATTTGCAATGTATGTGTGTGTTGTTGGGTTTTGCGACTTGAGTGGTTAAATCGAATTTAGCATATTGAAGAGAATGCTAGCTTTAAATTATTTATATATATAGCACTAATTGTCTTAAGTTGTAAAGTCATGGGTAAGTTAGTGAACAAGGATAATGACAGAAGGCGAAACTTGAGGAAAACCAACTATTAGGTAGGTATTAGAAGAATGAGAACCAGTTGCATCAACCACATTTGACAGACACATCATCGTCACGCAGCAGAGGTCTATGGAACTTCCCATACAATAAAATTTAGCGAATGCTTTAACGGTGACAGACGGTTTGGTGCAAACGGCCCTAAGTATGTAAGCCTTAAAATGCTAAAGTTAGTTGGCTAACTAGTACATCGTGATCTTATTTTAGACACAGGGAAGGCTACTTTATTTTAATTTTAATATAGTCTAGATAAAGAAATATATATAACACTGTCACATGTATACTCAACGTTAATATCCCAGGTCACAAGGTGCAAGGTGGGCATAATTTGGTACTAATTGCACTTGTACAGTGTCTAATGCGGTATTACCTATAATTAAATCATATGTATGTATAACATAATATGTGACACACTTTTACACGCTTTCTATGAGGAATTTACTTTGTTCCAGAATGTAATTAATGATTAATGATCGTATGCGAAAAAGTAAAATATCGTAAACAAATATGACGTGTAAGTAGGTATTGCTAACAATAGCATTAAATACAAATATAACCTTTAGAATTTGATTCTAGATGTGATTACTGAAATATTATAAAAACTGCTGAAAATTTATACGATTTAGTTATTTATGTGACTGTTGTTAACACGACTCCCTTTCGGCTCGTTACATAAAACAACACTCGTGTTTTAATGCCTAATTATGTACCTACAGTTGCATATATAACTTGCTTAAGTTTTCTTCAATACGTAAGTACCTAGAGATGTGGCCAAAATCAGGTAAAGGATATCAACTACCTAGTGATTGGTTCACTTATAAAGGATGATTTATATATAGGATTTACAATCTTCATACCAAAAATCGTACCTCAGTTTAATAGCGCCACCTATTAAATACTTTCATAACTACACTGATATGCCTAAATTTTTTTTTTAAATGTGTTCTTTTTAAAAATAAAAACATGCAAAATATTTGGGGAAAATATGATTTTGGCCACTTCCAGCCAGGCTGCGAAACAGCGCCATCTAGTTCTAAGCCTAAAAAGCCCATAAATTTCAGGGGTACGCTTTTTGTATTTGTCAGTACCGTATTAAATTGTCGTTGACTTAACGTTCCATATTTGAAATGAAACATCTGATTCTTCCTTCTGAATAGAACGTTTCAACGTTCTTTTGAATACTGTAATTAAAGCATCGGTTGCCGATATCAAGTAAAAATTAAGATGCCCTGGCCCGTAGCAGATAGAATTCTACAGATTTTTGCCATTTGCTTAACGTCGCTAAGCATTTGTTTATGCCATAAATTATTTTTCTAACTGCTTTATTTTTAATTTTGGGACGGGGTGAGGTAAACATTGTACTCGTGTCTATTAAATCAAACCAAATTATTCATGTAAGTATAGTAGTCAATAAGGTATTCACCAAGATTACGTTATATTTAGAAAATTGCTAATAATAATAAACTTCGTATCAATTTTATATGCAGTTTCATTTAAATGACCTACCTATCTCCAAAATAAATAAATGTGGTTACTATATAGTATTCTGTTTTGGATCTTCTCATTTTTAGGGTTCCGTACCTCAAAGAGGAGAAACGGAACCGGGTTCCGTATAGAGTTTGCATTATCCGACGGGTTTTTAATATTCGAATAATTCGGATAATACAATTTTTATTATTCGAATATTCGAATAATCGGATAATTTCGGATAATTTATGAAATGGAACAAAATTAATGGTCCAGGTGCGTATAAGCGTGGAATTGATAACGGCTGAGATAGATGAGTGCCATAATGCGAAATTTACCTACATAATTATTTTATTTATTTTTTGCGTAAATCAGCAAACTGTAGAAATTAAAACACACCTAACTCTCTATCTTTAGTTCTATTGACTAGAATCTTGCAATCAGATAGTGAGCTGTTGATATAAGACAGTAGTAGTGATTAGTTAGGTGTTAGGTATAAGGAGAAGTTTTTCTGACAACACCTTTACCTTGGAAATGGATGGTAGAGAGGATGGCTTGTGTAGAGTGGAACGTGAAACAACATCATTGGATATGATGATGGTTATAGGGCTATACAGCGTTGTCATATTATCCGATCCGATATCGGATGTAGGAAGGATGTCAAAGGCATCAAAGATGGCGCCTTGAATGATTTCGAGAATGTATAGGAGTCAGTCCTTATCGGATCGAATACTTATCTTAAATCTGCGAGGGTCCTTCCGGATACATTTCGACCCATCGGGATCTTTTGTGCAATTACCCCCTTCGATCCTAAGATCTGAAGGCAGCTATTCAGGAGCTTCTCGACCATATCCACACGTATCGGATGATGACGCTCATGGGTAGCTCTCTGAAGTCCTTTGGTACTAGGTAGCCTGCTCCAAAGTTCTTCATTCTTTGTCTGGCGAGGGCGTGACATTCACACATTAGATGTCTGACGGTCTCTTCCTCTTCGCCAGACATGTGACAGTCAGTGTTGTCAGCGTGTCCCATTTTGGCCAAAATTCTTTTGATGCCGTAATGGCCTGTGACCTCCGTTATAATTTGGAGTTGTCTGTTGTTTAGCTTTCCTAGCTTTTTGCTCCACCCAGAGTCTACCCTCCGCATAAAGAGCTTTGAATGCTTCAGGCCTACCAGGGCATCCCACTCTTTTTGGTGATTATAGATAGCCGTTTTAATGGTTCCTTATGAAAGGCCCACAAAAGGTTCCGGACCTATGAAGTTGTCTTCAGATCCGGCCTTGGCAAGTTCATCAGCATTTTCATTGCCAGTGAAGCCTTCGTGCCCTGGTATCCATACCAGTTGCACCCTGTTTTGCCTTCCAAGCTTGTTAAGAGCTTGAATGCCGTTTAATACCAGTCTAGAGTCAACTCTGGGCGATGTGAAGGCTTTGAGTGCCGCCTGACGGTCGCTGAGTATATAGATATTCTTCCCTTGGGTTTGTCTAACTATATTCTCATGTACACAGGCAATTATTGCATATGTCTCGGCTTGGAAAACAGTGGCATACTTGCCCTTGCTGATACTACCACTGTAGTCATTTGCATAAATGCCTGCGCCCGTACCAGATGCCATCTTGGACCGGATCGGATACTTAATATAAAAAGTTGAAAACTCTCTTCGTAGGCTCTAAACAAAAGCGTCCTGGTTAGGGTATTAGAACAGGAATGAGCAAAGATATAGGTACTCGTGCAAAACAGAATAATAAAAAAAGAGAAGATCAGTTAGTCGAAGACACTTCCTATCCAGGTGTGGATCATTTTAGACTTTAGTTGCACAGTGGCTGGTACTAGGGTGTGCAAACCGGTTAACCGGTTAACCGAAAAACCGGTTAACCGAGACTTTTTGGCCTCTGTTAAAAACCGGTTTTTATAGTCTCTAACCGGTTAATAACCGAAACTGTATTTATTTCTCAAAATTTGGAAAATTAAGCATAAAAAGGTTCCAAAATACGTAATTATTTAATGTTTTGTAATAATAAAGATATATTGATTACTTTTCATTGACAAAATTATTATCTGTAATGATTTTATTTTAAAATTAGTCCCGAGTCTACTACCGAGTATACATTTTATACAATACAGTAGAGTCCGGTTAGTATATTCCGACTCCGCATAGACCTAACGTCCAACCTCTTACAACGACATAAGCACAGGTATTAATTTGGTTTTCGTATGTGATAGTATGAAAGTACATCCGTTTATTACGACTCCGATTTTAACGACCACCGCTTTTTACGACACATTTTACACAGAATCCATCTATCAAGTCCGGTTGCAACGACGAGCGACAACGTTTTTAGTTTTACTAGTAAATTGAGGAAACAAAGCTACTTCCACCCAAGCACGGCCCCCTGTCTTGCCTACAACAAGTAGCAAGATTACATTGTGGCCATGTAGCTTTTTGGAGTATTGCTTTTAAATTTTTTACAATTTGTTCGCCTCGGGTCTAATCTTATAAGCTAAATAGAACACGATTGCGTATAAACTAGCTTTACTTACAAATGATGAGCAAGCGCGCATACTAAAAATTACTTTTTCACAATAAAATAAGGTATTTAATACTATGATAATAATACCCTGTAAATAAACCTATTGATTGAAATGTTTCAGTAATAGAGATGTAGATATTACTTTTAATTAAAAGAAATGAAATTCGTTTTCTACGACATCCGGTTAGTACGACGTAATATCAGCGGTCCCTTGAGCGTCGTTGTAACCGGAGTCTACCGTATATTTCAAACTATATTTTTTTAATTGTTTCTGTTAACATGTTTCATGTGCTGTTGGTTTTCCAATAAATAAAAGAAAGGTAAAATGGAGATCTTGGTTTTCTTACATCAATTGCTTGTATTACTAGGGGCTCTGGGAGCTGTAGACCTTCGCGACATGCCTAGAAAACGCAAAACTGACGAATCACATTCAAACCACACAAGCCTTTTTTAGAAATTTCTGCATTTTACAAAATTTCCAAAAACTGGATAAAAATGATCTTCATCGTGCAAGTAATACCTGCTACGATATCATAAACGTCAGAATTTTTAAAGATAATGGTAATTATTGCGTAGTAAGGCCATTTACTAAAAATCCTCAAAACCGGTTAATAACCGGTTAACCGGTTTTGAAGGAAAAGTCTCGGTTATTAACCGGTTTTTTAAGTTAACCGGTTTTTGCATACCCTAGCTGGTACCAAAGTACCAATGGAAGGGGATAGGTGACAAATAAGCAAGTAAGTAAATTCTTTATTGTGCTACCAACACAACATATACAAGACATCAAATTTAAAAGAATGAAGAAGGAGGAGGCACAAAGGCGAACTTATTTAAAAATTCAAATCCAAAACGCTTCAAATTGCTCGGCAGCGATTTGATGGGTTTTAGTTTCCAAGCTGATCAGTAGATCGACTAGGATTTCGAAGTATAAGTAGTAATTAGACCGACTTTTGTGTATGCATGTAACTAAGGACTTAAAAGGAAAATACCTTATATTTCTTAGTGAAGTGGAGGGAGTTCTGGCGTACTAAATTGCTATGGAACTGGTAACAGCTAAATTCGGAGTAAGGCGCTAAATTTCAATTTCAAAACAACAAGGGACCAGGAAATCTAGGTATAAATCTCCCTTATTAAGTACGGTTTTACAGATAACTTCGCGTTAGCTATTATCAGTAATGAAAGTAGATTGGGGTAACGTTTTCATATAAAAAAAATGATAATCGAACGTTTTTCTGTTTTTCTAAATCATCCAATTAATCGAATATTCGATAAGAACTGAGTGCGTGGGGTGAAGGTGGGGGGCCTAGAAAAGCTAGAATGAAATAATATTAGTTTGATTTTGAAGATAAATAGGTGTTAACTTGTTAGCAATAACATTATCCGTATTAAGAATTGATCGAAATTGGTTTCAGTGACGTCTATTTATTAAATATATTACTTATAAATAAAAAATAATGTTTATAGAAATTATCCGTTTATCCGGATAATTTCACTTGGATTATTCGAATATTTTCGGATAAAAATATTGGCGGATATTCGAATAATTCGAATATTCGAATATCCGGATTGCAAACCCTAGTTCCGTACCTCAAAGAGGAGAAACGGAACCCTTATAGGATCACTCGTGTGTCTGTCTGTCCCTCTGTTACAGCCGATTTCTCCGAAACTACTGGACCGATTTACTTTAAATTTGGTACACATATGTAAACCTGTGGCCCAAAGACGGACATGTAATTTAATTAAATGAAATTTAATCATAGGGGTCACTTTTGGGGGGGGTAAACTTGAAAATTAAAAATCAAAGTTATTAAAACTATATTATGTTATATATCAAATGAAAGAGCATTTTATGAGCATTTGAAATATATTTTTTTTTAATTTTTAATTTTGGTACTTTAGAAGTAATTTAAGAAAATAGACAAAAAATGACCATTCCCCCCCCCTTATCTCCGAAACTACTTAGCGTAAAATTTTCAAAAAAATACACGAGATAGCCCTCTACCTGTAGATTACAGGAAAACCTATTAGAAATCTACAGTCAAGCGTAAGTCGGACTTACGAGAAAAAACTCAAATTAAGATTTTCACTCACTGACGCTGCAAGCAGTTACTAAACGTCTTAAAATTTTGTAAGCGTGATGGACAGGTAGAAAGAAATTCATTTCTGTCTTTTTCTTTTTAGAAATTGTTCAATTTTTATTTTTCATTTGCCAAAATGACTTAAGTTCCTACTAAAAAGGAGGCGCTTAAGACCGTTTGTAAGTGGACTGAGCAAAATTTTGTTCAAATCGGTCCAAAAAAAGGTCTCTGTTGACGAAAACATAGAATTTGTGGCAACGACAGCCCAAATCTGAAGTCCATTTTGCTCTATCTCTTATCGTTTCCGAGATATATACGTAAAGTCTTGAAAGTGCGAAAAGTTAACTTTGCCATCACAGTCGTTCAGGCGCTCATGAGTTCTTTGTATGGAAAAGTCGAAAACCGACTCGCACTTGACCAATGTTCATAGAACGTGTTGTGGTTTTTTACGCGGGTCCGCGACTGACGACGTTCGAATGTTTTGTTCGGAAATGTTTGAGGGTGGTTTCTTTGAAACGTCCCCGGTGGCGGGTGGTTCGACGGGCGAAGGTCACACGCCGCACGCGACGGTCTGTATTCGTTTTGTACAATAGCAACGGACGGCGGGTGGCGTCTTGATATGGAAAATGACTGACTTCACTAAAGATAATGATGAATTCATTGAGGTAATACTAGAGAGGACACTGCAAGCAAAACGTTTGCGCTACAAACATAAGTCCATTGGACTTATGTTTCTGCCTGCACACAAATAAAATGTAAAAATGCCTTCTTGCGCAACAAGATGCTGTTTAAGCCATACGAGAAAATCGAATAAAACTGACGTGTCACATTTCATCGGTTAGTATACACGCTATGTTAATCGATCTTTATTTAAGTAATTATTTCAATGAAGGGACGCGCTCCTCAAACGCGAAGCTATCGCTGCCATTTTGTTGAACGAAATCATAGATTAATCGCATCATAATCGCACAGACTTGACATATAGGTAATGAAGTATAGTAATTGTGATTATATTCTGTTTGTAATATATAAAAGAGAAATGTTAAATTTATTTCACGTTATACTTATGAATACTACACAGTTCTAACACGAGTTGTAATCGATATTTTCATACAATAATAACCTATGATTTTCTTCAAGGGCAATTAAAGTAGGTATATGAAAAAAATCAATAATGTATTTTTGTTTCACTTAGTAGAACTTAAACATAGCACAATGTATGATAGTGCTAAAATTAAACTGCTTACCCCTTATTCATAAACGTTCACTAAAGTTATCAAGCCGATAAAGTTCGTTTGTCCCTTTCTATCAGACCAATACGCCGAAAAGGGACAAACGAACTTTATCGGCTTGATAACTTTAGTGTGCGTTTATGAATAAGGGGTTAGTATTTTACAAAAAGTATAAAAAAGGTCTACACTAAGAGTGTCGCGTCTAGGTGGTCATTGGTCAAGTCTTAGGCCGTTTTCACATTATCCGATCCGATATCGGATGTCGGAAGGATTTCAATAGAAAAAATCCAAGATGGCGCCTGTAATGTATGGGATATCAGTCCGACATCCGATATCGGATCGGATAATGTGAAAACGCACTTACTCTATGACACGGTACCTCCCCACGCATGCGCCGCGCGCTGCCGGCCGGAGCACAGACTTTGTTTGGGGTGTAATTTCTAGTATGTTAGTAACTTAGTACATAGTAATTCAATGGATGAATTGTACTTCTGTGAACTGTTTTCGATATACTTAATCGAATATATGATGTAAATTTTTATTTACTACAATGAAAGTGTTTGAGTACCAAGTTAAAAATTTCACTTTCTTTTTGCCGGTTTCATACAAAAATATCGTTTGACTGTCTCTTTTTTTGGGTAATATCAATATTTATATGGAATCGGATTAAGTCGCGTATAATCTTCTTCCTCTAAGAATTACAATGTAAGTATTTTTGCATTCATTTTGATCAGAGCACAACACAACAGTTCAAAAATCAGTCTACCAGAGCTTCTGAGTTCCGTCGCCGACGACGGGTGACCAAGGGTCAGAAAACCCACGCACCCGCGACCGACAGCGTGTGGCACAGCGGCACATGCGGCTCACATCCAAACATTCCAAACGCCGCCGGGCGCGTGTGACGGGCCAGAGAAACCAGGGCCTTAGGGCTAGGTGATTATCGCTGCGCCGCAGAGGACGCGCTGAGGGGGGGGGGCGGTGCCTACAGCAGTTGTAGTTGTATGCATACCTAGCTCACGCACACAGACGCGCCCGCTGGCGCCGCCAGGGGCGGCTCACTCCGCTATCCTATCGCCGCGCTACAAGTATATCCTGGCGGCCGCGAGCTGTGGCCGCGAGTTCGCGGCCTACTCAGGGGTGGCGCACATTCTCACGGAATGCATGTTCGCACTTTCTATTGTTACTTTACGTCGCGAGGTTTTTAAGCGATGTCCGCGGGTGGAATGGCTAATAATACTTAATTAAATAGACATATTGAATAAAATAAATACCAAAAGATATTCTTATACAGATCTACTACTGATTAAGTCCCACGGAAAAGTTCAATAAGGCTTGTGATGTTGGAACCTTGAACAAAAATATATAAATACAGCGTATATACCTAGAAAGTACTCAAGACTTGAATATAATAATATAACATTTAATGTGAGTATTAATTCGTTTGAATCCATTGGTAACCCTATCACCGGACGCCGCGCACGTGCGGCTCGTTTCTTTGTAAGAATGTTGTAGGTATTTAAAAAGGCGACATTTCGGAAACATCAAAGCAGTGGGCCTTCTTTACTTGTGCTATTATATATTCTGTGGCGCCGCGCCGGTGTCCACGTGCGCTCTCTGCAGTGTGCGCTGCCGCTGCCACGAAACGTTTACCTACTCCGTGTAATACTGATAAAAGAAAGTATTGACATGAATTCACACGTTTCGGAAATGACTGTAGGTATTTTAAATATTTTAGCACAATATGTTTTTTGCCTCTTATTGCCTATTATACAATATAGGTATACACATAGAAATAGGATGACAAAGAATGCTCCTCAAGTTTCAAAAACGAGACCAAAAATGACATGCACGTGTGTGCGTAATATGTGTATGTGTGTGTCAAAAATAGTGATGTGATGTCTATAGACATAAATATTCTATCGATATTCCTCTATTTTATCGACTAGGTACTTTTCAAATACTGTTCTTTTAATATGTATTATAATAAAATTGCATACGAGTATTACGTATTTCTTTATTTTTTTTTGTTTAGGTAAGAGATTTCAAAAACGCATACAAAGTTAAATTCCGTTACAATGGTCCTGCCAGTCAGTGCTGATTAGATAACCGACGGTACAGTCAGCAGTTTCGCCGCTTCCTCCATCAGCTGTATTCCGCGCGAAATTACGTATACATAGTAATTTCTTGTTTAGTTAGAGACGGCGGGTTGATGGGATTTGATGCTGCTTAATCCTAAGCGAAAGTCTGACAAAGGAGAGTAGAAATTAATAAGGGTGCCACCGTCTATGTAAACCGTTTTGCATGTGGCAACTATTGAGTCATTTTGGTATAAGAGCAGTAAGTGTTGATATGATAAAAAAATAGTTCTATTACAGGTAACCCAAGCGCGGATCCAGAGTTCGTGTCCGCCCCCCCCCCCCCACAGGGGGGTCACGTGGTAAAGGCCCGGGGCACCAGGGGGGGGGTCATGTGGTCTATTCGTATGGCCAACTTAGACCGTTTTCACGTTATCCGATCCGATATCGGATGTCGGAAGGATTTCAATAGAAAAAATCCAAGATGGCGCCTGTAATGTATGTGATATCGGTCCGACATCCGATATCGGATCGGATAATGTGAAAACGCACTTAGGCTCCAGGGGTGGTCATGACCCCCCCCCCCCCCTCTGGATCCGCGCATGAGGTAACCTTGTGTCTCCTTGTGATGTACAAAGTCGTGGAAAGTGGCAAAGTAGAAGGTATAATTAGCTATTGCATTGGCTGTTATAAAATAAAAATTTATAATAATAAACTAATTATAGCAGTGAATATTAGTTAATGTTTTATTCTATTATTATATAAATCTTAATAATTACATAATATCGACTAATATAATATTGTACTCCTGTAAGTTATCGATACTGTCATTATGAAATTGTCAAGCCCTAGCGTAAACTAACAATTTAGGTTTTTACACAAAATATTGAAAATGATTGACTATTTTGATGAAATATTAGCACACAGCAGAAGAAAACCTAATAATAGACTATGTGAGTAGGCTTCTAAACACTTTTAAGTTATTAATTTGACAAAATATCGTAAAGAAAATTTCAATCGCAAGATCATAATTACTTGTGAAATTAGTATTTCAGCGGGTTATTTGGCCCTGTAACAGAACAATCTAGTACACTGCACGACACCATATTTTACACATCCCTTTTTATTACCCCAACCCCCGAATTATTTATTATTTTGAATATTTTCAAAATATGTAAATAAAGCCGCGGCCGCTAGCGGCCGCTGTCGGACTCAGAAATGGTCACGTTTTGTCATCGATAGTCCGACTCTTTCTCACTCATGGGATGTTCATATACGTGACGGCTTCTCTTTCGCACACTTCAGCTGTCTTTAAGCGTAAGCGAAATGATAGGTCTGTGGGTATACATACCTACTATGGCAACTCTATCACAGCGCAGAATATGCAGAAGCCACATGGTGGTCTGCGACAGAAACTCAATAGACATTTTCAGAGTTTTTAAAATAAGTACCTAAGTAGGTACGTGAAGTAACATGGTAAATTAAAAAAATATCATTAGATACTTATTGCGAAGGTGTAAACAATTTCCTTCGTTTTGCCACATATCAATAATTACCTATCTATATTAAATTCATTAATCCGTATACAACTATACATTACATTTTTACAGTACGGTAATACTCACCCCGTTATTCATAAACGTACACTAAGTTATCAAGCCGATAAAGTTCGGTTGTCCCTTTCCGTCGTATTGGTGTGATAGAAAGGGATAAACGAACTTTATCGGCTGGATAACTTTAGTCTACGTTTATGAATAAAGGTGTTAAAATTTATAGCTACGAAATTTTACATAAAACACCTACTTTAAAATAAAATAAAAAATGTTGAATTTGGTTAACATTATAAAAGACCTCACGCAAGCTGTGCTAATTAGTTCGCGAATTCGTCGAGAGATGGCGCTAAACACAATTATGCTCATTAGAGAACCTATACTTCTAGCCTAGCCCAGTCTTTAGACTTATGTGAGTAACGTAAAAGTACCTAATAGTTTTGTAGGTACGGAACCCTCGGTGGGCGAGTCCGACTCGCACTTGGCCGGTTTTTTATGTATCAAATAAAAGTCAGAAATATTTTTGTTCATATTTATGGTAACATGGGTACTAACTTGTCGGGGCACTACCATGCCATGCCCTACACCATAAAATACTACCAAATACTATGTAAACTCTACGAGTTAATACGTGCAGCTTGGTGACAAAGTTTGCAACATGCACACTAGCGCTCCTAGCGGCATGAGTTGATCGAAATAGTTTAGTTTCATACAGTATAAAATTAAAAAAAGTCACATATTCTTATTTTTTTGGTAGTATCAAATACTATATAAACTCTAGAGTTAATACGTGCAGCTTCTGACGTTTCCCATACATTGGAACGGCAACAATTTTACTAGCGCCATCTAGCGGTACGAGTTGATCAAAGTAGTTGTTCAGACTTTTACTTTAGTAAATTAAAATAGAAAATGCTATTACTTGATCTAATTTAACATTTTTAGACGGAATAAAACAAAAAAATAAGAATATGTGACTTTTTTTAATTTTATACTGTATGAAACTAAACTATTTCGATCAACTCATGCCGCTAGGAGCGCTAGTGTGCATGTTGCCAACTTTGTCACCAAGCTGCACGTATTAACTCGTAGAGTTTACATAGTATTTGATACTACTCTGTGCCTACATGCCTACACCCCACAACGTGAAATCTTGGTGAAAACGGTAATATCTGTGTGTTTAGGGCAAAGACCCACTCATGTGGAAACACTTTTTGACCTACTCAAGTACTCATTCTTGTTTTTTTTGGCTTAAAGGTCTCGTAACCTGGCCATAAATTCCCAAAAAAAAAATCATTCTTGTTTAACTATAATTTTGTGGTTTAGGGTAAAATATTTTTTTACAGTGGCAACATCTGAAACTTCGTGCGAAAAAAAAATTGTAAGTCAGAGTCATTAGAGCCATTCAAAATGGCTACGAATGACTCCAAGGCGCCTTTGCGCCAAGTAAAAAGGGTACAGTTTGGTATAATTTCGCCAGATGAAATAGTAAGTTATGAATACAGTGTTATTTTAAGTTCTCTTTATGATAACCATAAAATAATGTTACGGTGTAGTGTCTGGATTGCTATATTAGACACATGTCCTTACGGGTCACGCAGTTGCGCTTGTATTATGGTGTTATCTGTTTGCCTTGTTCAAGACAAATCTAATTTGTTTACCATCGTCAGATGTTAATGACCATTCGTTTTAGTGATTACCGACATTATATTGTGCCAAAGGAACATTATTGTGAAATACGTGTAATGCTGTGCTATGTATATCAATTATTTACATACTTTTCTAGCGACGTATGTCAGTCACGGAAGGGGGTATCCGCTTCCCCGAAACCATGGAAGGCGGAAGGCCCAAGCTTGGAGGCCTCATGGATCCTCGACAAGGGGTGATCGACAGAAGCTCCCGATGCCAGACGTGTGCTGGCAACATGACTGAATGCCCTGGACACTTTGGCCATATTGATCTAGCCAAGCCAGTATTTCACATTGGTTTCATAACAAAAACTATAAAAATATTAAGATGTGTTTGTTTCTATTGTTCAAAACTGCTTGTTAGTCCGGTAAGTTTTCCAGTATATTTGAATAATGTGTAGTTTTAGTGTTGTGTAAGAATGTTCAATCTCATGACCTTTTTTTTTTACAGACAAATCCAAAGATAAAAGAAGTTGTGATGAAGTCAAAAGGACAGCCTCGTAAAAGATTAACTTATGTGTATGACTTATGTAAAGGCAAAAACATTTGTGAGGGTGGTGAAGACATGGATATAGGGAAAGAAGGGGAGGAGGCTAAGAAAGGCTCGGGCCATGGAGGTTGTGGTCATTACCAGCCTTCAATCAGGAGACAGGGACTTGACCTTTCAGCTGAATGGAAACATGTCAATGAAGACACACAAGAGAGAAAGATCATCATTACTGCTGAAAGAGTTTGGGAAATTCTAAAACACATTACTGGTGAGGATTGAGTTGATTTTGTGACTTGCTGAACATATTTAGTGTTTTAAATACTGCTAAATAGTTTAAATAGACAAGAAACGTAAAGTGTTATTTATCTGTCAATAAAAAAAAGAAATTGTGAATGTGTTTAGTAAAACGTCCCACTTTGTTGCTTATCATGAAGACCAGATTTCCTTGTATCTTTAAATGCATAAACTGACAATGCGATTTTATAGCAATCAATGAAGTGGGACATTTTACTAAACACACACACACATTTTATCATGCAATTGTAAATAACAGTAGATTTTGTGTGGATACAATTTGTTGTTATGTTTCTCTCAATGGATGTCAGATTTTAGATGTAGGTTTTGATACAGATCAGAATTAAGAACTAATTATTGGTTTGTTACATATACATTTGTATGTTTTTGTTAATACTTTTGCTGACTTTTGAGCTTTGATAACAACTGTTTTATTTTTAGATGAGGAGTCCTTTATCCTGGGAATGGATCCAAAATTTGCCAGACCTGATTGGATGATAGTCACAGTTCTTCCTGTTCCACCATTGTCAGTGCGACCGGCTGTGGTCATGTTTGGGGCTGCCAAGAATCAGGATGATCTGACACACAAACTTGCTGACATCATCAAAGCAAACAATGAGTTACAAAGAAACGAACAGTCTGGGGCTGCCGCTCATGTTCTCGCTGACAACATTAGAATGCTTCAGTTTCATGTGGCCACTTTTGTTGATAATGACATGCCTGGTATGCCAAAGTAAGTTAGTCAATCATGTTTTGTAACATTAGCAAACTATGTTTTGAGCCTCTGTAGTAATGACATAAATAATCAGTACCAGTAGTGTAGTCACTTCCTATTAATTTAACTACATTAGTTGGTAAACATGCAAAGGCAAGAAGCTACAGGCTTACTCTGACCTGATTAGTATAGTATCTCTAATGTATTGGTTTAATTTCTTTTCAGAGCCATGCAAAAATCTGGTAAACCACTTAAAGCAATCAAAGCACGACTGAAGGGAAAAGAAGGAAGGATTCGAGGAAATCTCATGGGAAAACGTGTTGATTTTTCGGCACGTACTGTCATTACACCAGATCCCAACTTGCGTATTGATCAAGTAGGAGTACCACGATCAATTGCTCAAAACTTAACATTCCCAGAGTTAGTAACACCATTCAATATAGACAGAATGCAGGAGCTTGTACGACGAGGCAATGCTCAATACCCAGGGGCCAAGTACATTGTCCGGGACAATGGAGAGAGGATAGACTTGAGATTCCACCCTAAACCATCAGATTTGCATTTACAATATGGATACAAAGTCGAGCGCCATCTGAGAGATGACGACTTGGTTATTTTCAATCGTCAGCCAACACTACACAAAATGAGTATGATGGGTCACAGAGTAAAAGTACTGCCATGGTCAACATTTCGTATGAATTTAAGTTGCACTTCACCTTATAACGCCGATTTTGACGGAGACGAAATGAACTTGCATGTGCCCCAGTCCATGGAGACTCGTGCTGAAGTAGAAAACATTCACATAACACCTCGACAGATTATTACTCCACAAGCTAACAAACCCGTCATGGGTATTGTGCAGGACACTCTTACTGCTGTTCGAAAAATGACTAAGAGAGATGTTTTCTTGACAAAAGAACAGGTCATGAACCTTCTGATGTTCTTACCCACTTGGGATGGTAAAATTCCTCAGCCTTGCATTTTGAAACCCCAGCCATTATGGACTGGAAAGCAAATATTTACTCTGATCATCCCAGGCAACGTCAACATGATTCGCACGCATTCCACTCATCCTGATGAAGAAGATGATGGGCCTTACAAATGGATTTCCCCTGGAGATACTAAAGTAGTAGTAGAGCATGGAGAGCTCCTCATGGGAATATTGTGTAAAAAATCACTTGGTGCCTCTGCTGGTTCTCTTCTGCACATTTGCATGTTGGAGCTGGGCCATGAAACTGCTGGACGATTTTATGGTAATATTCAAACTGTGATTAACAACTGGCTCTTGCTGGAAGGCCATTCCATTGGTATTGGAGACACTATTGCCGATCCGCAAACATATCAAGAAATTCAGCGCGCTATAGTTAAAGCTAAGGATGATGTAATAGAGGTCATTCAAAAAGCTCACAACATGGAATTGGAGCCTACTCCTGGTAATACCTTGAGGCAGACATTCGAGAATCAAGTGAATCGTATTCTTAATGACGCTCGTGACAAGACTGGTGGATCAGCTAAGAAATCACTGACTGAATACAATAACCTCAAAGCTATGGTGGTATCAGGTGCCAAGGGATCCAACATTAACATTTCCCAGGTTATAGCTTGCGTGGGACAACAAAACGTTGAAGGTAAACGTATTCCATTCGGTTTTAGAAAGAGAACTCTACCACACTTCATCAAAGACGATTATGGTCCCGAGTCCAGAGGTTTTGTAGAAAATTCGTATCTTGCCGGTCTAACCCCCTCGGAGTTCTATTTCCACGCCATGGGAGGTCGTGAAGGTCTTATTGATACTGCCGTAAAGACCGCTGAAACTGGTTATATCCAACGTCGTCTCATAAAGGCTATGGAGTCTGTAATGGTTCACTACGACGGAACCGTGCGTAACTCCGTCGGACAGCTCATTCAGTTGAGATACGGCGAGGACGGCCTGGCTGGAGAAACTGTAGAGTTCCAAAATCTACCAACTGTGAAATTATCGAACAAGGCCTTTGAAAAGAAATTCAAATTTGACCCTTCAAATGAACGATACCTAAAGAGAATATTCAATGAAGAAATTATTAAAGAGCTCACGGAATCCGCATACGTTATTGCCGATCTTGAAAGCGAATGGGAGCAACTCAATAAGGACAGAGAAGTGTTGCGTCAGATCTTCCCCAGTGGAGAATCTAAAGTTGTACTCCCATGCAACTTCAAGAGAATGATCTGGAATGTTCAGAAGATTTTCCATATAAACAAACGTATGCCAACAGACCTAAGTCCCATCAAAGTTATACAAGGAGTCAAGGACCTTTTGAAAAAATGTGTCATTGTAGCTGGCGAAGATCGCTTATCAGTACAGGCTAATGAAAACGCTACTTTATTGTTCCAATGTCTCGTGAGATCTACACTTTGCACAAAGTTTGTTGCTGAAGAATACAGATTATCAAGTGAGGCATTTGAGTGGTTGATTGGAGAAATTGAGACTCGCTTCCAACAGGCTCAAGTTAACCCGGGAGAAATGGTGGGCGCCCTGGCCGCGCAATCTCTGGGAGAACCCGCCACTCAGATGACACTGAACACTTTCCATTTTGCTGGTGTGTCGTCCAAAAACGTAACGCTTGGTGTGCCACGTCTGAAGGAAATTATCAATATTTCCAAGAAACCAAAGGCGCCTTCCCTAACCGTGTTTTTAACAGGCGGTGCGGCACGTGATGCTGAGAAAGCTAAGAATGTACTTTGCAGGCTGGAACACACAACATTGCGTAAAGTTACCGCTAATACAGCTATTTACTATGACCCTGACCCTCAAAATACAGTTATTGCTGAAGATCAAGAGTTCGTCAATGTCTACTATGAAATGCCTGACTTTGATCCTACAAAGATTTCACCCTGGCTTCTACGTATAGAGTTGGACCGTAAGAGGATGACAGATAAGAAACTTACCATGGAACAGATCGCAGAAAAGATTAACGCCGGTTTTGGAGATGACTTGAACTGTATCTTCAACGACGATAACGCAGAAAAGCTTGTATTGCGTATCAGAATCATGAATAACGAAGAAAGCAAATTCCAAGATAATGATGAAGAGACAGTAGATAAAATGGAAGATGACATGTTCTTGCGCTGTATTGAAGCCAATATGTTGTCAGACATGACGCTGCAGGGTATAGAAGCGATCGGTAAAGTATACATGCACTTGCCTCAAACGGAGGCGAAGAAACGCATTATTATCACTGAACAGGGAGAGTTCAAGGCTATCGCCGAATGGTTATTGGAAACTGACGGTACTTCTCTCATGAAAGTATTGTCCGAAAGGGACGTCGATCCGATCAGAACGTTCAGTAACGACATTTGCGAAATATTCCAAGTGTTGGGTATCGAGGCCGTGCGTAAATCAGTAGAGAAGGAAATGAACGCTGTGCTGCAGTTCTACGGTCTGTACGTCAACTATCGGCATCTTGCGTTGCTTTGTGATGTCATGACGGCTAAAGGTCACCTTATGGCTATCACCCGTCACGGTATCAATAGACAAGACACTGGCGCGCTCATGAGATGCTCGTTCGAGGAAACTGTAGACGTGCTGCTGGACGCTGCCAGTCATGCTGAAGTGGATCCGATGAGAGGAGTGTCGGAAAATATTATCATGGGACAGTTGCCAAGAATGGGCACAGGTAAGATTCAACAACATAGATAATTATTACATTTTAATAATCACATTAGCCAAAAAAAAGATCCTGAATACTCACTATTAATCTGTAACGTTTATCCCTAAATTATCGTGTTCCGTTCCATCCTACTAGGCGGAAAAAAGTGTCCCAAATTTAATTTTTCCACTTCGTTATCGTTACCATTTTTCAAACACTTTGTACAGCTGTTACAAAGTGGAAAGTATGCAAAATAATAGAAAATTTTGGGACCATTTTTTGTCTCTTGTTTTTTGGTGTGTGTGTGGATTGAGTGAGCACCTTCCGAAAATAAAAAAAAATATGCTGATCATTTAGTAAAAGTTCTAAAACAATTGTAAAACGAATCTCTGAATTTGTAAAAAGATAAATCAAAAGATACAGCCATTAACATGTGCTCACTCAGTTCTCACAAACTACCAACGAAAACAGTGAATATATTCATTTAACATATAATATTTATATACTAACATTTAGTAAAAAATAGGCCAACCTACCTCTATAAATATTAGATCACCTAGTGACGTATTAAATTTTTTACAAATAGTTTCTTATGCTCACTCAATCCACACACTTTTGAAAAGCCGAATTTTGATGAAAAACATAAGATTTAGACCGCTATTATATGTGTATAGTTTAGTAAAAGTGAAATGGGAATTTGTAAAATACAAAACAAACCACTAACGTGTCAGGTTTTTTTATAATAAATTTTTGTAAGTGCTCACTCAGTCCACACGTTTTGAGAAAGTTAAAAATGTAAATATCTTACGATTTGTAGCACCTAAGACACTCGAAAGTACTTCAACATTTAGTAAAAATTTTTACTAAATATCCACCATCTAATATTTTATATTCGTTGTCTGGTTTTAAAGATATTCAGACATAACTTTTCTCATACAAATGTATCAAGTAGGGTGACCACACTATGTCGGCTCCTGATTTTCCCCACCTTCCCATTGTCATATTGAGATTGGGGAGTTTCGTTCAATTTTGATAATAGTTCACCGGATTTGTAAGTGGGAGCGAGAAAAGAATAACTATTTCTCGCTCCCACTTACAGTACGCTCATCTGTTAGCGCGATTAGATTACCAGGTTCTGGTTTCTTACTAGTGAAGTATTATATTCTTTGTTTCTTACCAATTATCATTCATGTCCTTTTTAATGCATGCATGTCGATATGGTTATTATCCTGACGTCGATAAAAATTACACAATACACATCATCACTAGGCCAAGAACATAACCTAAAAACAGTTTGCAGATGGATAATTAATATGGTATTAGTTTAATATTATCAAAATTGAACGAACGAAACTCCCCAATCTCAATATGACAATGGGAAGGTGGGGAAAATCAGGAGCCGACATAGTGTAGTCACCCTACTTGATACATTTGTATGAGAAAAGTTATGTCTGAATATCTTTAAAACCAGACAACGAATATAAAATATTAGATGGTGGATATTTAGTAAAAATTTTTACTAAATGTTGAAGTACTTTCGAGTGTCTTAGGTGCTACAAATCGTAAGATATTTACATTTTTAACTTTCTCAAAACGTGTGGACTGAGTGAGCACTTACAAAAATTTATTATAAAAAAACCTGACACGTTAGTGGTTCGTTTTGTATTTTACAAATTCCCATTTCACTTTTACTAAACTATACACATATAATAGCGGTCTAAATCTTATGTTTTTCATCAAAATTCGGCTTTTCAAAAGTGTGTGGATTGAGTGAGCATAAGAAACTATTTGTAAAAAATTTAATACGTCACTAGGTGATCTAATATTTATAGAGGTAGGTTGGCCTATTTTTTACTAAATGTTAGTATATAAATATTATATGTTAAATGAATATATTCACTGTTTTCGTTGGTAGTTTGTGAGAACTGAGTGAGCACATGTTAATGGCTGTATCTTTTGATTTATCTTTTTACAAATTCAGAGATTCGTTTTACAATTGTTTTAGAACTTTTACTAAATGATCAGCATATTTTTTTTTATTTTCGGAAGGTGCTCACTCAATCCACACACACACGTTTTTTGTCATTTTGTAAATTATTCTGCAATGTATTTTTTGTGACTCCCGTCATTACATTCTTGGATTTTATTGAATGAAAATATTAATAATTCCCAGGATGCTTCGATTTGCTCCTCGACGCCGAGAAATGCAAGCACGGTATGGAAATGGGCGGTCTCGGCGTCGGCATGGGCGTCGGCGGCGGCATGTACTTCGGCGTGGGCACGCCGTCTATGACGCCACTCATGACTCCCTGGTCTACGCAGAACACGCCGGGCTATGGCAGCAGCGTCTGGTCTCCTGGTCAAGGTATGTGTTTGATAATTAATGTAAAATGGGGACTTAGGGTCGGTTGCACCAAACCGTCTGTCACCGTTAAAGCGTTCGTTAAATTTTATTTTATGGGAAGTGCCATAGACGTCTGCTGCGTGACGATGATGTGTTTGTCAAATGTGGTTGATTCAATTGGCCCTTAATTGCGTTTTTTTTTATTAAACGTTTCGGGGAAGGCCTTAAAAAATAAAATGCACTATCGGGCATCGTTTGTAGTCGAGTTTCATAAGAGAATTAGTATTAGACTAACTGCAAACGTTTTTTTCTAAAATAGGTAAATTTAATGTTTTTCCTACTCAGAATCACGAGCCCTTTCCATCCTACTAGGCGGAAAAAAGCGTCCCAAATTTCATTCTTCCACTTCGTTACCATTTTTCAAACACTGCAGCGGTTACAAAGTGGAAAGTATTCAAATAGAAAAGTGATTCTGAGTATGAAAAACAAAATTTACCTACCTTAAATAGAAAATAGTACATTACGATACAAGTGCGAAAAAAAGGAAGTTCGCAATGAGTGGCGATAAATTAAAACACGACCGAAGGGAGTGTCTTAAATTGACACGAGTTACGAATTTCCTTTTTGCACGTGTATCGTACGACGTTTTTCAGTACAGTTTTAATTCGGCCGTGTTTTAATTTATCGCCACTAGTTTCTAACTTCCTTTATTTCGCACTTGTATCGTAATGTACTATTTTGAGATACTTCTCGCGAAAATGCCCATTTCTCTGCATTTCTCTTGTTGTTTGCGCATTCCTTGTCACAATGTGCAGGATTACCTAAAATTTAGCACTGAGTAATATAAATACATATACGGTTATCGTTTAAAGACACCTATTTTCAGATCTTATAAAAAAACCTAACTACTATGTAACTAATCTATTTATAAAACTGAATATCAACCCTGCAAACTTGCAACAGTAAGATAAAGCTGTCTGTTACTGTTACAGCGTTCCCTAAATATTACTATATGACTTCTTTAAGTGTAGAAATTGCATACAGTTATTACAGTTGGATCATTGCCGTTGTATGCTGTCAATAATAAAAGACTGGAGTAATATTTATTACTATTTTCACTCAATAATCTCTATTGATAAATGTAATCGTATTCCAGTGGGAAGCATCATGACGCCCGGCGGGCCGTCGTTCTCGCCGTCCGGGGCATCGGACGCTTCGGGCCTGTCGCCCGCCTACAGCGCCTGGTCGCCGCAGCCCGGCTCCCCCGGCTCGCCCGGCCCGCCGCTGTCGCCCTACGCCTCCCCGCCGGCGCCTCGCCCTCCTACTCGCCCACCAGCCCCGTGTACGCCGCCGCCTCCCCCAGCCTCACCCCCGCCTCCCCGCACTACTCGCCCACCAGCCCCTCCTACTCGCCCACCTCGCCCAACTACTCCCCGACCTCCCCCATCTACTCCCCGGCCTCCCCGAGCTATTCGCCCACGTCGCCCGGCTACTCGCCGACTTCCCCGTCATATTCGCCCACGTCCCCCAGCTACTCCCCGACGTCGCCGAGCTACTCCCCTACGAGCCCGGCCTACTCTCCCACATCCCCGAGTTACTCGCCCACTTCACCCAGCTACTCACCGACGAGCCCCTCCTACTCGCCCACGAGCCCGTCTTACTCTCCGACGAGTCCCGCGTACTCACCCGCGTCTCCGGGCTACTCGCCATCATCGCCGAGCTACTCGCCAACGAGCCCCGTCTACAGTCCCGCGTCCCCGAGCTATTCGCCCTCGTCGCCGAATTACACGCCAACATCCCCCGCGTATTCTCCTACGAGTCCGTCGTACTCTCCCACTTCTCCGGCGTACTCTCCCACTTCGCCGAGCTACTCGCCGTCGTCCCCGAAATATTCCCCGACTTCGCCGAACTATTCCCCGACTTCCCCGTCGATCGCGGGCGGCAGTCCTACTTATTCCCCGACCAGCCCGCAATACTCGCCGACGAGCCCTCAGTACTCGCCGGCCAGCCCGGCGTACTCGCCCTCGTCGCCGCAGCACCCGGGCAGCACGCGCTACTCCCCATCCTCCCCGAACTACTCTCCGTCTTCCCCGAACTACTCGCCGTCGTCGCCGGGCTACTCGCCCTCGTCGACCAAGTACTCGCCGACGTCGCCCACTTACACTCCTACGTCACCCAATTACTCTCCTTCTTCCCCCGCCTACTCCCCTTCGTCCGCCGGTCCGACTTCCTATTCCCCGACTTCACCAAACTACTCGCCGACTTCACCATCGTATAACGAAGATGATGATTAGGTTATAAGTACTCATAGTTCGCGTTATTGATTTATAATTCATATTCGTTATATCGAATGTCTTATCTGAAAAATATTTGTTTTTATTTCGAATTTTCGACATTCTAGTAGCATCGCTTAAAAGCTTTGCTGAAAAGTATTTAAGAAATATTAAATTAGATTAAGAAAGAATGACTGTTTTCGGTGTAAGGATTTAAGGAATAAGAAAGTTCGTGTTACATAATATTAGTGTAATAAAAACTAAAAAAATAAATTGAGTATTATTTGGGGATGGGATGGTAAAGGAAGCTCAATAGTACCAGTTTTTCGCACGTAAAAATTTATTAAAACAACATGGATATAAAAGTAATGAGTGGACAAGATATTTTACAGTAAGTGCGTAAGTATAAGTTAGTGCTATTAGGCAGAGTTACAAATAACCTATGCCTTCGACGCCAGGTCAAAACCAGGGTCTTACAAGCCGGTACCGAGATATTGTTTTCTCATTTCTCAGCTTTAACAGTATTCTATTTAAATACATATATCTAATGATAAAATCAAAAACGTAAGAAACATCTATACTAATATAATAACGCTAATATGTTTTCTTACTTTAGGTATAGGAGACTGCAGTCGATATACATTTTTACCCGACAATGTTTATTCAACTTGTTTGAATATTATTTCTAAATTAACAAACTATAACAGTAAATATATGACTTTGCTATGCTCGGAAAGCTCTATACCCAAAAAATAGGTTAGCAACCAATTTTAGTTCGTCCATGATAATATAAATAAGTAGCGAAGAAAAATGCAGTAGCATGTTGTCTCCACTTTTTATTAGCCTAATAATCTCCAGAAGTAGGTAACTCGTAAAACAATAGCTTTCAATGAAAGAAAACAGTATATTAATGATAACATTTCTTAATATTATGATTTAAAATTATCGCGCTATTACCTCTTCCCTAATTACATGTCAAAATACAAACTTATGTCGAAACAGTATTGTGCTTTACGCTAGGTAAACTTCGAACACAGCCATTTTAATTTCTATTAATTTATTGTATTAGCCTATTATAATCTTATTTGAACTAATGGCTAAGTAAATGAATACGAACTAATTAAGTGCATTTTGGTTTACCTAAACTTCGTCTCCTAATTCGTTTTGAAGCTCTAGATTGACATTCCTGACTACAGTATAAAGAATGTCCACTGCGGCAAACGGTCTGCTCGCAACTAAATAAAGTATAGCCATGTAAATAAATATATGTGTGTTTAGTAATAAAATTAATCCTACATATATTATGTATACACCGCGACATCTCTTAATATCAACCCTTTCCCACATGGCTTGACAAATCCACGTCGGTATCAATACTATCAACTTGTATGAGCATACATACGTGCTAGGCTACTAGGCAGGTATCCTGTATCATCAATCATCATACGCTGAGCGAGCCAAGTGTTGAAGTTTTTCTGTGGATACCACTTTATCAGGTACGGTAGGACGAAACACGAAAGCTTGCTACTTAGTAAGAGAATGGGCAGTAATTATGCAAAAGAATTATATTTTCTTCTTATCCCACTGCTGAGCAAGGCAGGCCTTGGTTTAAGATTTAGTTTATTAGTGTGGCTTTTCAAATAAAACTGATTGCCTGCCAAATTAATATTAGTCAGTTTAAGTATGTAATACTAACTTAAATTCGCATTGGAAGCATGGGTGAGTACAACTTTGTCTTTGAATACCTTTATTAAGTACCTACGTTATAATGCTCGATCGCCTTAAAATATTTATATGTTTAGGTTATATAACTACTTAATTAATTTAAAAATAAAACTGAGCATTGTTTGGACTTAATTTGTAAATTAACAATATCTGTCACCTGTACAGTCAATCAATTGGAACCCTAGGCCACTCTACAACCATGTGAAAATGACAAGCAGTAAGAGATTTTTTACGATCTGATTTATAACATTACTTTGACAAAGTTCTACAGTGGCCTAATAGGGTTCCAATTGGTTGACTGTACATACTGTACCATTTAATTATGATTTTCATAGGAAGATGTAAGTTGCTCCGGAAGGTTTTAACTGGGTTGACTACTACAACATTAAGCAACTCTAAATAAGATTGTCGTACTCAATAAGCTGCTTGTCGTTTACTTTCCTCGGTATATTTCGATGATCCGGTCTTGGTCAACGTATTCGAAGATGTGTGGCGCGTCCATCAAGATGCCGACAGTCCCAGCAGTGGTCACGATGAAGAAGATGTACAGCTGAAGTCTATCGATCACCATGGCAACGTACTTCCAGTCCTCGCGCGTCTGTAGATATTTATAAAAGTTTATGTTAAAAATATTTAGGTATTTCTTCTCAAGTAAAATCTTACTGTTACAAAGTGATTCAGCATAAAAATCGGAGAAATCAAATAAAGCGAAGACACTCAACCAGGTTACGGAGCGCAAGAGGTAAAAATTATTATTGGCTTGCATTTGAAGTGACTTTATATGGCGGTAGTTAGAAAATGTAACGTAAGGTCGTCTCACCTGAATGTAAAGATCTTCGTTTCTTAAATGCTCTGCAATGAATTCGACTGCTTCAGTTGCTTTGGCTGCTTCAGGAGACAGAAGAAGGGAGTCGGAGCTCTCTGACTCCCGTCTCTCCCCACCGAGGCCGAGGCCGCCGAGCGCGCCTAGACCACCCAAGGCGCCCACTTCACCACCGCCTCCAGCAGCTCGATTGATCTTGCAGTTAGGATGATGCAAGTCAGACAGCTCCATCGCCTCCATTTTGCTTTGGTTCGCCCCAATAGCACTGAAAAGTTTAATATAGGTTCATTCGCGAAGAGATTGACGTATTTATTAGCCCACAATATCGTGCATTACCTGATGTGCTTGGGCAGGTCGTGCGGGGCGGCGGCGTGCGGCGGCGCGCCCATCCCGGGCATCTCCATCATCCAACGCAGGCGGGTCTTGCGGGGACGCCGCATGAGCAGCGCGGCAGGCAGGTAGTGCAAGAACACACTTCGAATCCAAAGAGGCATGCTGAAAAGTATAGTTATGGTTATGGCTTGTTTATATTTCACGAAACATCTAGCTCACAAGTTGCTCACAAGTAAGTATGGTGAGATAATAAGAGAGTTGTTAAATTCGACCGCGTTTGTGGAACTTAATGGCCAGTTGAAAAAAAAATTATAAATCTTTAGGAGAGGTATTTATACTGCGAGGGTCTTTTTGACAGACATCATGATGATCATCGTTAGTTTAAGGGCCAGTTTCATCAACCACATTTCACAGACACATCATCGTCACGCAGCAGACGTCTATGAAACTTGCCATACAATAAAATTTAACGAACGCTTTAACGGAGATAGACGGTTTGGTGGAACCGACTCTAAATCAGAAATTGTTTAATTAAATACTCGAACATAACAGTAGAAATTGATGACACTCACCGATGGGTTCTAGGTCCTCTGAAGTTCCAGTTGATGATGATGACCGTGACGAGGATACTGACGGTGTTCATGATGAATGTGAACAGCAGGTACTTGGCGATGAGAGGCAGCACGAGAGAGGTCGGCGGGAGGATCTTCGATACCAGGAGCAAGAACACAACCAGTGACAGCAAAATGCTGATACCCAGTGTTACCTGAAATGATTAGGAGCTAATTTATTAAGTTATAGAAGTGGTCGGAAACGGTTCGTTTCGGTTGAATCTGGCTCTGTTCGGCTCGCATTGCTACATAGAAATTACTAGGGTTGTCACACCTTGAAATCCCTTTGCGTGCGTTACCACTGATTTTTTAACTTGACACGATAATCACTTGAATTTCGACAACCCTAAACATTAGAGAGGATTGACACGTTTCCACACTAAACTGCTGTTAAACTACTGTGTGTTGGGGCTGTAGGAAGCGTCCTAAGTTTGGTATGGTAAGATGTAGTAGCTAATATCTACTGTTTTATAATATTATTTTGTCATATTGGGTTTTTAAAAATATTAAGTAAAAAAAACATGTTTGTATTACCTTTTCTCCAGCTTCAGCAGGCAGGTAGAATACCAACACACAAAGGAACGAGATAAGTACGGTCGGCAGAATCAAGTTCACAGTATAGAACAAAGTCTTCCTTCTGATAATGATGTAAAATGTGATGTCTGTCTCAGTAGGGTGGTTCCCCTCGTAGATGTTCAAGTACGCAGGCACTTCTATGATATCCCATGTTCCAGATTTCCAGTAATCAGACAGATCCACGAAGTTCTTATTGTTGTATAGGGCGAGAGATACTTGGTCGCCGTTGAAGGTCCAAGATCCGAATTTCATGATGCAAGTTTGTTGATCGAATGGGAAGTATGTTACGTCGATGGTGCATGAACTCTGTAAAATTAAACCTTATAGGTATAGGGTGTATTTTGTTATCAAGTCAGTGAAGGCAGTTACGAAATCTCGACCTCTACGCGATACAGGTAGGTACCAATTTTGAAAAAAAAAACATACATGGAGTTAGAAAAAAATGCTATTATTGAAATAGTTTTCGCGATCGATTGATCTCATTCATATCCAGAATCGAAAGCTTGTGGGACTAAAAGTTAAATTCCTGCTAGAAAAGTCAGAATTTGAAGAAAACTTTTTACATAAAGTCGCCGTCAATAGAACTTGTGGACAATGTAAACAAACCTTGTAGTCAAAATGTCTTTAATTTCCGTTCTCATCAGATACTGACTAAATCCATGTGTTATTTTATTTAATCAATTCATATCACATTATGATCCTCAACCTTTAAAATAATAGTATTATGCTAGAGAATTTTATAGAATGGTTTGTTTACATTGTTGACAATTTCTATTGACGGCGATTTTACAATATGTATGTATGGAATTGAAAACATTTAGTTTTCACATGCTATTTTTCTTTCTTTCAACCCCTTAATTGCCAAGAGTGGCACTGAGACTTGAGTAGTTTCATGTGTTCTGCCTACCCCTTTATGGGATACAGGCGTGATTGTATGTATGTATGTATTTATACCCATCGATTTCATTCCTGTTCAGTATCGATAGTTTTCTATAGGTCCAAGTTTTTGGGCTTGCGTGTCAAGGGACGCAAGCCCAAAACGACGGACGCAGGGGCAGCAATCTCCGTGGTTTCAGGACAGTTTTTATATAATTTAACATCAAAGCGATGAATTAAAAACAGGGCTGTAGGATAATAGCAGGACACCTGTCTAACATTACTATTATAAAATTTATACATATATTTTGAAATGGTTAGTTAGTTACCTGATATATAGCAGGGGGTACCCAAAGTACTTCGCCGTTAGGGTAGATGAGAACGTTAGACTTGTATCGCACTTCGTAGTTGCCATCAGCGCTGTAAAATATGATCAACAAGGTTATTATAATGTCAGGTTGTTAATTTTATTAAACAATGCCCAATACTTGAATGGCGCAGTCGGTAGGATTCGAACATATAAGTAACAAGTCCACAAATTGAATATAATTAATTTCCTGTAAATTTCGGTCAGGCATATTAAATTGAATTGGGATCTTGCACTTGTAATATGCCGTCAAATACAGAACATGAAATCATTGAAAGCTGGTAGAACTAGACGGCACATACATATTTACTATTGAAGACCTGCACACTACAAAAGAGTGTTTGATACTAACTTGTTGAACAGAACAATGTCCGGTTTCCAGACTTTGTCAGGGGGTAGGCGAAGTACACCGATGCCTCCGTAGTCTGCTTCGTCCCACATCAGCTGATAATCCATCCATACTAAACGAAGCCAAACGTTCGATTTCATAATTTGATTCTTCTCGTTCTGAAATGTGAGTTTTATTTATGTAGGTACTTAATATATAAAAAACGTAAAGGTTTTTATAGCAAGTTTTAATGTTAATCACTCAACAACGTTAAATAATATGGTTGAAAGGAATCTCACAGAAGGAAATTACTTTTGAAATTACTAATGGGGTTCATCAGGGTTGAAAATTGGTTAAAATGGCGTTACTCAAGTATTTACTAAATAAAGAGTACCAATTTTAATGTATAAATAATACCACGAGATGTTATAAAATAATTCAAACGAGAACAAGCTTAATTAATCTTTAATTTTAAAAACTCGCTTGTCTTTATTAGCGGGAGTTGCTGACCGCCATTCTAATTTCAATGTAAATGGGGTTTTAATGCGTGAAGTACCATTCACTGTCAAAGTGGTTATTAAATTGGAAAAATATTCTAATAGCTCACGGGCATTAAGTGAAATAGTAATGTGACATACAACGTTGATGAGCTGGACGAAGGCGAGGCCAAACCGCACGTCGACCTTCTGTGTCATGTTTTGCACCGGCCGTATGAGTTTGTTGTATCCTCTGAACAGATCGCGCACCAGGCGCTCTTCGTCCTCCGAACACCATCCTGTTTAAAACATCCACAATATATTGGAACATGTTTTATTTCAGTTTTCATAGCGGAATTCGAACGTTATCTGTCACTCTCTTGGTTCCGTGATGCTGCAGCGCTCACAGATCAATAAGACACGACCGCGAGATGAATGTGCATATAACTACGTGAACACTTGACAGGCATTAGAAAATATATTGTTCGTGAAATATTTTAACTGTACATATTGGGTAATAAATATAATGCAACATATATTTGGCAAATCGAATCAATTAAATAAGATTATAGTTATTGTGACACTGTTTAATTGTTAGTAATCATTCGTTGTACATTTGTTTGTGTTAATATAATTGGACTGTACACATAAACTCCCTTAATTAAAAGCCGAGTCATCAAACAAGTCATTAATTTTAATACACAAAAATGCAAAAAATAACATTTTTTTTTAAATTGTTTATCCCTGAACAATTCCTTTTCAAAAATGTAGCTATTACCTTTTGATTAGCACAAATATTTTTTAATCAATTGATATTGTTTTGTTTTTATGCGTATCGTATCGTGACTGACCTGAGTAGAGCACGGCGAGGAGCGCCGCCAGCAGCAGGCAAGCGCGCGTCCCGCCCGTCATGGCGGCCCTCTGCCGCGCGTGCCGCCGCGCGCCGGCTCCTGGCTCACTCCCTGACTATTCACAAACACCTACCGGGACCCCTTCCTTCCTACCCACAACCATCTACAACTAAGCGCTAACAGAGCTCAAACTTATACTGGTTCGGTTGCAATACCTAATAGACAAACATTCTGACGTGATTGTAAACAGCTGTACCGTTTAAACGAAAAACGTTATATCGTAGCTTAAACCAAGACTTACATACACCGTTTGCGTTAGCACATTTTGTCAGGAACAGAGGTTTTCTCGCTCTCAGGGTAACACTTTACTTCTTGGCGTTTTTTTTCTTAAACTCTATCTTTTTCGATTTACCCTCATCAAAGTTAAAAGGACAAAGGTCATTTAATTGGGATACAGTGTTGTACTTACACTTCTCGACGTTTTCAAATAGCACGTTGAAGTTAAGTACGTATTTTAATATTTGTAAGTATTATAGAGTTAATTAAGTGCAGCATCGAAATAAACGATTAATTAGGAAATATACTTACTGATCTTCTTTGAAATGTTTTTGAATTATTTAATAAATACGGACATGACACATAATAAACCTGACAGGCCTTAATGGTCGCGCGATAAATGATATAACATCTGGCAGGCAAGCATGGTCGCGCGATAAATGATAAAACACATCAACATCTGCACGGGTAGCATGGTCGCGCGATAGACGATAAAATATCAGGCCGTCCCTATCGCACTTACAAATAGTGCGATAGGGATGGCACGATGTTTTATCATTTATCGCGCGACCATACTTGTCTGCCAGGACGTCCCTTTCGCACTATTTTTAAGTGCGACAGCGGCCTGTTTTACCGTTTATCGCGCGACCATGCTATCGGTGCAGGTATTAAGCATCAAAATTAATTTACTCTGTGTTTTAATTCATTCGCACAATCACTAGGTATCAGAAAACATGTCATTGAAAACATTATTATTTACAATACAACAGTCCGAATTCGACCAGGTTTTCATGAAAATAAGTTCGTACCTGTAGTTTTTTCATACCCTTAACAATTGAATCAAAATACTTAACCAGAACAACTTAAGCATTCAACGAGCTAACTGCAACGGTTTCCTTTGATAACGAGGCGTAGATAAATCGAGTAGGTACAGTAGAGGCTTCAGTGACCTCCAGTAACCCTGCACTAGGCCGCCCGCCCAACCACCACTTAGCGCTAAAATGCACAATTCTGACACGCTCGAGAAAGCCTTACGATTTTTGCGATTCATGGGTATCTACGGTTTTCGTAACACCTGTGTAATGGTATTTTCGGGTTAACCTACAACTAAATTAAAATAATTTATTAAGAAAACATATTCTACAGTGGTTGCTCTTAAATACTAATATTTAATTGTTAAGAGAAATGATTTAAATACTCATATTTCAGCTCGGATGGTTCCCGTTTTAAGGCAAAAACAAGGCCCAAATTAACAATTTAAAAAATAACAGTAAATTCATGGGAGTAGGTAGTAGGAACAGTCGAGTGTATAAATATGGATGTGTATTTTTGAGCGACTTCTGTACATCCATATTTTAACGTTTGATTGTACATCATATTATATCATTTTCAGGATCAGGGTCGTTTCTAAGGAGAAATTGGGAATTACATTGGAAATTATGACTGTCTATAGTGTCTATACCTACATATATAAGGTTGACTGTAGAGAATGCCTCCTGGCATTAAGTTCGCCTTTTGTACATGAAGTTTGTCTTTTGTGCAATAAAGTTTAAATAAATATAATGAGATAAAAGATATGATTTTTTAATGCATAATTACTTACGTTGCAATACCGATACCGCCTAAAGAAGCCTGCGAAGTGAAAATTTTGTGTTCTGAATATTTAGGTCACAGATTTAATGTCCAATATACCATAGTATAAAGTTATCGGAGATAGCGGCTATGTTATATGATTGATATAATATGTGCTATCCTGTTTTGTGTCCCCAAAGGATGTGACAGAGTGTAGCTTTTTGTATGGAGTGAAATTTTAGTTTTTAACTTTTCTCATGCTGATTATAATCTACCTATTACTCTACAAATACATATTATGTAAAGTATTATTATATTATATTATTAAGTATATTTTATTTGATTCCAGACTAAATTAAAAACCAGAGTTACCAGAAATAAGATTTCTTAACGATCGGTTTGGCCCAGAGATGGGCATCAATCGATTTATTTTTTAGTTAACTAATCAATCGACTAAAAATATCAATCGTCATTATTCAATCGCGATTGATTTAGTTGCGATTAAATTAGTTGTGGGAATGTTCGACTAACAACTAAATTAGTTTTAGTTTCAATCGACTAAATTCCACGAATAAATCATTAAAACTACACAGTCGGCCGTTTTTGCATTTATATCTATTACTTTACTTTTGTATCATGATTGCTTTTATATTTAATATACAAAGTTTGATTTATATAATTGTGTTTTTTTAATGTTATTTTACTAATGCACAAACAAAGTACCCATTTTTTATTTACCCTTAAATAAGACAAATTTAATCCAATTTCAAAGTGACTGTAGTAGCAAAATAATAGTTAGAACACCGATCTAACTCCTTAGAAATGGTTAAAATATCTTAAGTAGGTAATACATGATGATATGTTTAAACATTCGTTAAGATGTCCTAATCAGTCTGTCAACATTAGTTGTGAGAAATAAGTCTAACTAATTAGTCGATTACAAAATTTAGTTGTCCGAAATCAATCGGCAACTAATTTAGTTGCAACTAAATTAGTCGCGCTCTATACAACTAAGATTGATCATTCGTGGTTTTCAATCGTCAGTCGCAATTAAATCTTGTAATTTTAATCGTTAATCGTTAGTCGATTACATTTTGCCCATCTCTGGTTTGGCCTAGCGCGTAGTGATCCTGCCTGCTACGCCGCGGTCCTGGGTTCAAGTCCCGGAAAGGGCATTTATTTGTGTGATGAGTACAGATATTTGTACCTGAGTAATACACCAGATGTTTTCTATGTATTTAAGTATGTATTTATCTATACAAGTATGCATATTGTCGCCTAGCGTCCACACTTGTACAAGCTTTGCTTAGTCTGGGGCTGAGTCTATCTGTGTAAGGTGTCTCCCAACATTTATTTATATCATTTATTTATTTATAAGCTAATGCAATACTGAGAGGCATCAAAACACGAGTGTTGTTTTTTGAAACTCTCCTTTCGGCTCGTTTAATAAAAAGATACCACGAGTGTTTTAATACCTAATTATGTACCTCCAGTTGCATTATGTATTTCAATATAATAATAATCTAAATGATAAAAATGCTACTTACGAAAGAGGAAAATAGTTATTTGTTATACAAGGGGGCAAAGTTGTATTTTAACGCCGAGTGTGGAATTGAAAAACGAGCAAGGAAAGGATTCTATAGTTGAACCACGAGCGAAGCGAGTGGTTCGAGAATAGAATCCTGAACTTTTTTTTAACACACGAGAAGTAAAATACATTTGCACCCGAGTGTAACACAAAACTTTTCCCCTCACTATAGCGAGGAAACTACAACGCAAAAAATGCGTTTATAACTGCTTCCACAGGTGGTAAATCATCTTTATTACTAGATTCACCTACTTATATCAATTTTAAAGCAGTTAATTTGACTTTATTCAATTACTTTACCCACTAGTGGATAAAATGCGTTTTTACCCGCTGGTATTAAAGGACAAAACTCGTGTTTCTGAGCTAGTGAGGGGAAAAAATCATTACCTACTAGCTTTGCCCGCGGCTTCGCTCGCGTTAGAAAGAGACAAAAAGTAGCCTATGTCACTCTCCATCCCCTCAACTATCTCCACTTAAAAAATCACGTCAATTCGTCAATCCGTTTTGCCGTGAAAGACGGACAAACAAACAGACACACACACTTTCCCATTTATAATATTGGTATGGATTTAAAAACTATGCTACCTGCAAAATAGTATTTCTTATGCAGAAATAATTTAAGGATTGCAATAAGTGCGGTAAATCAGGTTCAATTTTTCAATTTCATCAATGGATGAAAACTAGTGCTGGACGGAAACTAGTAGTTAGGTATACTAACCCTGTGATGGCAAGTATGTTCAGATTTGGACTAGAGGAAGCGGTGTATGACTTCAACAGATTCTTGATTGGTATTATTATTAAGTAGGTATATTATATTGACGTTATGTCCTTTTCAACATTGTAAGGCATCTTAGAGGGCATTCATTCCTCACGTCAATACGTTTTCGGCTTATTTTAGGAGAGTCCCCCCTTCTCCATGGTATTCTTTGGTGATATTTTCAGGACCCCGAGCCCCCTGGCCAATATGATGTAGGTATAATTTGTTGTGAACTTACATAGACTAGACTTACTAAAACCAAGAAAACTAAAAAAAAAACTTTGACAATCAAAAATAACCGACTGCACTCAGCTCTTGCAAGGAAGAGTGCGAACTGCGAGGCAAATTATATTCAACTCAGGTTTTGACAGTTTGGTTATGTAATAGCGCAGAAACCTTATGTATTTTGGTTTACTAACTATAATACAGTGTAGCACAGAAGAACAAAAAAATACACGTAATATGTTGCTTAAAACCCCCCCCCCCCCCCCCTTGGTGATATTTTGTGATTTTCCATGACCCTCCTCCCCCTATAAAGTATGACGTGATGAATGGACGCCCCCTTATGTACATGTCTAAAGCCTAATAACTACTAACTATAATACCTAGGTAAATTATCATAGGTAAATTTAATTGATAATAAAAATTTTACCTACAGAAAATAAACGATAGTAAGTACCTACGTTTATTAGATTTGTTAAACGGTTTTACTTCATGGGACTTAAAAAAAAGCTTCTGGGAAATGTTCAAAGTGTTCTTTTGTCAACTAGTTTCCTATTAAAAGCAGAATTAAATTCGGTATCTGCATTGCGTTAATCAGGGTGAGCAGTGGAAGGTATGCACGGGAGCTCGCCCGGCCGCGGCGCCGTGCGCATGTGCCAACATCCCACGGGATAGCATCGATTGTCTTCAACCACGGTGCTCGATGCGTTCCCTTACCGACTGCCAGGAATAAATAGGTCAGGGTTGCTCGGTCACACAATAAAATCCACGAGGTCATCCGCTAATTAAATAAAACTTCAAGTTTTCATTTGTTTATATTGAAATAAAATGCAATCCAGAGTATTAACCCTAACAATTGTACAAATCATTGGGACAGAGGTCGTCCGTCGCCGTCGGAGGCCGCGTAGCGTACCGCGCTGGGCCCAGCGGGCGCCGCCGCCGGCCAGGGGCCACGCTACGCGGCGGCCACCACTCGGCTCGCTCTCGTCACGCAACCGACACAGAGTGGTCGATGATACGATATTTACAACAATAACTAAACAAGGGAATTGCGTTCCCGAACGAAAACATTGGCTTTACAATCACAGACGGTCCGCAACTTCCAATGGGCCGTTTTAGATCATACTTCCTTGGAGAAGGAAAACATGAAAAACGATGCGAGGGTACATTGTTTTCGAAACGTGTATCCGCGCACTCATATGTGATGTTTTCCTCCTAAAAGGGTAACAATGTTTTCTAGAACTAAACATTAAAGTAAAAACTGTATTTTATTAACATGACTTTTAAGGATTTTATTACATAATTCATCGAACATAATCGTTATTGCGTCGTATCTTAAGAATAATAACTTGATGAGGTATAGCCGGTGGCAGTGAAATGCAAATGGGTAAGGTGGTACTTATGCGTTGACTCATTGTACTATGTCGTCAGTTATAGGCACGTCAGTCGTACATTATGTAATACGACAACATAAAATGAATGTAAGTAGACTGATTGATATTTAACTGATTCATATGAATAAATGTTCAAATTCGTTATGTTTACTTAATTCTTAGGATAGGTAGTTTGTTTATTAATTGTCAAAATTTAATAATGGGGAGCGCAAAAGCTAAGATCGGCAGTTTACTAACTGCTCGGTATTAAGATACGGTAACGGTATTGAAAAGATGTGTAAACGTGTTATCATGTAAGTTATTTTATTATTTGTATAACTCGCTCCGAAAGACCAGGTACGATTTTAATAAAATAATACTTTGTTTAACTATAACTTTTAACGAATGTTTTATTAAGCTATAAGCTTTGGATATTTTACCATTTATAACAATATCGACCCGTTCACAACGAGGCATATCACAACCTGTACCAATTGAATCATAACATTGTTTGTAAAGTTCTATACTAGCTACGGACACAAATACATCCGAAAATAAATAAGGGTCGTAACCACGATTCACGGAATCGAACAAGAATAAGGAAACAAAGGGCCTTGCCTTACTGCCCAAATCCTAAACTGTACAATAGATTTCAAGAATCGAGAAAGTTTTAACAAAGTTTAAATTTTAAATGCGAACCAGGTCGTTCAACGGTATGAAGGAAGACGTTTTTGTGCTAACATTTTTATAATCAGCCGCCGAAACGACTTGCAGCCATTCTCAGATGTGAGTAAGTACACTAGCGCGGACCTCTCGGCTGCCGCCATCGCCACGGTGTCTCGGACAGGATGGTGAACTTGGGACCACTTATGTGAGAAGGGCATCGCGCTGTCGCCGTGCCATGGTGTGCACGCGCACCAGTCAGTGAAACTTTCCCCTAGCATGACAACGATCATAAATTCTTCAAACAACAAGAGCAAGAGCTGCTGGTGGAAGGAAGAAAACTTGAAGGGGATTAAGATGGGCAGTATTCGGTTGAGCGCAGGGGGATGGCAGTTCGATCAGCGTTAACTTATTACTATAGGGAGGCGCGGGGGCGGTGGCTAACGTAAGCAACTTGGAACTCGCAGCGGCCGCGCCCGCGCCGTTTGATCGCATGCACATATTAACAAATATTCGCGGTATCACAGAACGTTTACGCACGCGCAGCCGTAGCCGCAAGCGGGCGGGTCGCTACGACACCATGATGTGGGGCGCGGACAGCAGCACGGCTAGCGTGGCGATGATTGTGAACAGGGTAAAGATAATAAGGCACAGTCTGTCCACGACCATGGCGGCGAACTTCCAGTCGCGCGAAATGTCCGCATCTTCGTCATCTTTGCGCATCTGGAACAAAGTCGCCAAGTAAGTATACACTCGTGTTATCACAATTACTTACAATTTATCTACAAAGGTCTTAGATGTACCTGATCTGTGATGACTCGAATTTCTTTGAGAATGAGCGAAAGCTCATAGTCGACACCGAAGCAGCTGTGCGCAGCGATCCCCGCCCCATTCTCCTCTCCGCCCCCCCTGCAAAAGTTATGGCTCTGTAGACAATGCGGATGCCTGCACTCTACACTACAGGTGGGACCGAGGATTCGAGGGAACTACAGGAGTTATGCTCAAAAGTTTGATGAGACCCATGACCCACAAAAGCTGATAAATTACTGATTGGTGACTGATTCGACTAATAGCTATTAGGGCCGGGTGACTGCGGAACGTTCGAGGCGGGGGAATAATATCGAAACCGTGCTATTTACGGCGGCGAGTAGTGTTCGTGTAGATCGTCGAGGGACCTGTAGTATCGGCAGCAGGCGGGCTGCTGCGCGTGCCCATGCCGGAAGTCGTCGTCGATGTCGAGCACGTTGGCGAGGAGCGACTTGGAGGAGCGCTCGCGCAGCTCCAGGTCGGGCGGCGGCGGCGCGCGCGCCGGCGGCGGCGTGGCCGCCGAGCCCGGCCGCGACATGCGCAGGATCCAAGGCAGCCAGTACAGGAATACGCATCGGATCTGTGTACAAACACACGACATCAATATTTGAGTCTTTGCTATGACAGTGGAAATGGAGATGATATCAAGCATAAAACCAACTAACTTAAAACAAATAGGTACACACATCTAATAGTTTTCTTGTTATAGCTGGAAACTCTGCTTCTTTTATGAGAATGGAATTAAATCACGAAATTTATTGAACAAAATGTATTCTAGTCATATTGGCATTTATGAGTTGATGTTTGTATACCTACAGTTTATTTTCGGGAAATTGAAAACCCCAATTTTACCCAGTCGCTAACATCGTGTGTGTGCCCAGCAGCGGCACCGTCACCGTCAGCAGAAACCTCACCTGAGACGAAAGAGTGATGTAGACCACTTACCCAGTCGCTCATCTCGTGCGTGTCCGAGTGCCGATGGTGGTAGTTTAAGATGAGGATGGTAGATACGACGGAAGAAGCCACCATGAACATGATGCAGTTGAAGTATGTGCCCAGGAGCGGCACCGCGTCAGACGTCGCCGGCATCGTCTCCGCCACCATGTTGAGGAACACCGTCAGCGACAGAAGAATCGTCACACCTGAGACAAAAAACTCATGTAGGTATTATATAAAAGGGGAATTCACCAACTCTGTATTTATTATTGAGAGTCGGAATTCCGATATGTGGGCACAGTTGCTCATAGGTGTTTTCTTCTCCGATTATTTGATAGACTTCATCTACTCGTAATCAAAATGAGTAATGTCCTAAGGTTCGTTCTCAAAAAAGTGGCACCGTCAGGGTAAAGTGAATGAAAAAAAATGAAAATGGTTTTTTGTACCTTTTTGGATTTAAATATGTTTTTGAGTGCATCAATGATACGGAATTTTCAGGAGGGAACGAAATAGTCGTAAAAACGTAGAACTTATAGCGAGTTGAAATTTTAGACATACAGGAGAAAGTGAATAGACAGGGTAGCAGGGAAAACGTGGCAGGATAAAGAGAGTTTGAATAAAAAAACAAGTTTACCACTAATAATTCAACGTATATCGACTATTATGATTTCGTTAGGATTCAATTTTTTTCTTTAAGTAGAAACAAAAGCAAAAAAAAGTATTTTTTTAAACAATATCCATTATTTTTTATTCAAAACAGTTGAAGTACAGTAAGTGATATCTGATTATTATTTTCAGTCACGATGCCTGCAGTGTTTGACTGGTAGAGAATGCCTTAAGGCATTATGTACACCATTTTGTACTTTTTTATGTGCAATAAAGAATAAATAAATAAGTACCTACAATCACAGTCTTGTAAAACAACAAAGCACATATCATGATTCACAATGTGAGTTGTACTTGTGCATGTAATGCCTGCAATGGCTGCCCCAGTGGAAGAGTTGGTTCCTCTCCTTGATGTCTCCTTGGTAACATATGTCGAGATAATGAGGTCAGTATTTAAAATGAGGGCCACTCTAGGGCCGGACGGTGTGCCTTGGCTCTTTAAACATCTTGGAAGTAGATTACGTGGCCACATTGACGACTGCCTCCGAGAGGGTATATATTCTCGTTGGAAGGTGGGCAGACTGTGTCTTTCGAAAAAGGGTAGTCCAGCTGACTGTCCTTTAGGATACCGTCCCATGCCCTCCTAGATGAAACTGGCACGATGTTGAGCGCATCATCGTAAGTCTCATCTACTGCTGTGCACGCATTTTGAAAGACACGTGCCCAAACATCAGAGATCGGGTTCTGGGAGAAGCGATAGACGCAATTGATGCGCTGCATAAATACAGCGGTCTGGTAGCAGAGAAAAGGCAGGTAGCTATCGCAGTATCTCTTGACATTGCCAATTACTTCGGCTTTCTTCCTTATGTGATAATAAAATAGGCGCATTGCTTCCACGATGCGCCTTTCTATTTGAAGATCATCATTCACCATAGGGCATTACCTTGCAGATAGAGTACTGCTCAATGAATCAGGAGGAAGATGCCTAGAAAGACGAATGGAGTGTGGTGTTCCTACCGGCTGCGCCATATAAACGTATAGGGACAGGTCAATGAGACTACGTGCTCAAATCAAGACTGACTTCTTTATTCTTCTTCTTACCCACATGCATATTCATAATCATCATAACCTACCCACAGTTTTCCACAGGGGTCGGTACTGGGCGCCTGCTCTGGAGCATCGGCTTTGATTTGGCTATCAGAGTAGTCCAACTTCTCCGCATGATCACCATTTGTTATGCCGATGACACAATAGTAGCCGTGAGGGGAAGAAAGTACCAGGATAATAAGAAGAGCCACAGTGGCAACTGAGCTCACAGTTAGGCGCATTAATTTGTTTGGGATTGCGGTGTTATTTGCCACGACCGATGACGTGGTTTTCGAAGGAAAGGTTGGCTTCTGTCCGAAGAAAGTGATTGCTGCCGACCTAGCCAAAATGATAATCGTTGACGCTATACGCCGATCGAAATGCAATCTGGTTCTGTAATGCCTATATACAAGAGCGATAGGGATGTTGCCTTGCCTATTGGCGGTGAGGCGGTCCCTCTTACGCCCCAAATTAAGTACTTGGGCTTAAATTCAAACCAAAATTGGTACTCCGAGGAACATTTTATCAAATTGGTTCCTAGCCTCGACGGGACTGCTTCGGCGCTGAGCAGACTATTGCCCAATATCGAAGGACCCAATGCCCCATATCGGCGCTTATATGCGAACGTCATCCGCAGCGTGTATACAAAATTTCAGCTCAGTCGGTTGAATATTTCTGCTTCAAATTGGGTTGCAAGATTTGACCTCAACATACATACAAACATACATACATGCATACATTGCAAGTTAGTAAAAACCATGTCAAAATAGCTTTTTTTTACTTGTATTTCTTTATCCTGTCAACAGTCACTTTACCCTGCAGAGTGATGGCAGGATATTACACAGGGTGTAGTGAAAATCCGATTAACTAGATATTATCTCCGAAACTGTTGATAATACAACTGTTATAATTTTAATATACATAGTTATACTTCAATACAACATTAAAATGTTATTGGTAAAAAAACTGCCGTATTAATATTTTAAAATAATCATGCCAGAATAAAGTGGACATACCTGTTACAAACTCCGAACGTCACACTTTGAAAACTTCTAACCACAAGACCGCAGCACCTCACACACAAACCTTTACACCGGCGGCTAGAACCATACTGGCTACGTGTTTTACGTATATTAGGGCCTCAATAAGACTTTCTGTGTGTGAGTGAGGCAGGGACCGGAACCGCTTACCATAACCGGGGTTTTTCATAGGCTTATTTTAGAAGTTGTTTTAAAAACCCCAACCATAATGGTAACCTTTTGTAAGGGTGACTGTTTGATAGGGTAAGCCTATCTGATACAGTTAACTTAATTAACCTCTAACGAAAACCAAACCCAGTCTTAAAGGTTACCCTATCATTTTAGTTATTAAACCGTTTAAGCAACTTTAATCTCTGCGCACATTGAAATTCAACTTATTATTGAATAACCATAGCGAGTACAAGCTCATACGTATCGTCTCTAAACAAGTTTATATCGATTCAAATAACGTAGTTATATGTCGATTCAAACAATATTGGACTTTAAAACCTTACACTAAAATTTAAAACATAACTGACCTGAATTATCATAGTGTGTTTTGGCATTGAATGCATTCGTAGCGCGCGCCGGGTCGTTCTATTGTTTATCTATCTTACCTGTGTGCGTTTCCGAACAATTCTAGTTTTAGCTTTTTAAAGATCAACCTTTCGTTTGGCCGTCGGACCATCTCAGCAAAGACGCTCATACTCGAGAGCAAATTTTAGTAAAGAACTAACTAAAAAAAATATTGTGAAAGAACAAAGCAAATAATTATATCGATATCTTACGATTAGATAATTGAAAACATCTTCTCAATTGGGCTTTGTTAAAAATGTCAAAATAGCTATTTATGCAACAAGTGCGGAAAGTAGGTGATTTCTGATGAGTGTCATATAAGCCGATACGAGTCGGAATTTCGGAAATCATCTTTGCGCACATGTTTCAAAGTTTTCAAACAATGCTTTACTTTGCATTGTGCGAGTAAATAAAAAAACACAATAAGACAAAATACTTTAGTAATTATTAAAATTAAAAGTTATGTTAGTACAATTTTCGAATTTGAAAGACATTGGTTTTATGGGACTTATAATAGTAAAGTTCAAAATAAAATAAAAAAATTGAAAATTAAAAAGCACTAGTGCGGAAAAGTATTACTTTCCACACGATTTTTATGGGACTGATAGTGAAGTTAAAGTTAAGTTTAACTTCACTATCAGTCCCAGTCATCAGTTAAGTTAAAGTTAAAAGCAAAATAAAAAAAAATGTAAAAAGCACCAGTGAATATTGTGGAAAAGTACCTACTTCTTTCCGCACAATTTTGCTTCATAGAAAACGCACTTTTCGAGCACATACATTCTAATAGCTATTTTTATGGGACTAATAGTGAAGTTCAAAATTTAAAGAAAAATGAAAAGTAAAAAGCACTAGTGCGGAAAAGTACTTTCCGCACGATTTTGCTTCATAGAAAACGCACTTTTCGAGCACATACAGTGCTATTTTTATGGGACTGATAGAGAAGTAACAAATTAAAAAAAAAAAAGCACTAGTACAGAAAAGTACTACTTTCCGCACGATTTTTCTGGGATAGACAGTGAAGTTCAAAATTTAAAAAAAAATTAAAAGTAAAAAGCACTAGTGACTAGTGCGGAAAAGTAGGTACTACTATCCGCACAATTTTGCTTCATAGAATACGCACTTTTCGAGCACATACATTGTAATAGCTATTTTTATGGGACTGATAGTTAAGTCCAAAAAAAAAAAAAAGTAAAAAGTAACAGTGCCGAAAAGTACTCTACTTTCCGCACGATCTTACTTTATAGAAAACGCACTTTTGTAATAGCTATTTTTATGGGACTGATAGTGAAGTTCAAAATTAAAAGTAAAAAACACCAGTGCGGAAAAGTACTACTTTCCGCACGATTTTCCGGGGACGGATAGTGAAGTTCAAAATGTAAAAAAAAAAGAAAAGTAAAAAGCACTAGTGTGGAAAAGTATTACTTTCCGCACGATTTTGTTTCATAGGAAACGCACTTCTCGAGCACACATACATTATAATAGATATTTTTATGAGACTCATAGCGAAGTTCATAATAAAAAAAAATTAAACTAAAAAGCACTAGTTTGAAAAAGTACTACTTTCCACACGATTTTTCTGGGACGTATAGTGAAGTTCAAAATTTAAAAACATTTGAGAAGTAAAAAGCGCTAGTGCGGAAAAGTACTACTTTCCGCACAATATTGCTACATAGAAATCGCACTTTCCGAGCACATACATTATAATAGCTATTTTTACGGGACTGATAGCGAAGTTCATAATTAAAAAAAAAAAAGTAAAAAACCCTAGTGCGAAAATGTACAACTTTCCGAACGATTTTTCTGGGACGGATGGTGGCCTTCAAAATTTAAATATAATTGGAATGTAAAAAACACTAGTGCGGAAAAGTACTACTCTCCGCATGATTTTGTTTTATAGAAAACGCACTTTTCGAGCACATACATTGTTATAGCTATTTTTATGGGAGTGATAGTGAAGTTCAAAATTTAAAGTAAAAAGAACTAGTGTGGAAAAGTACTACTTTAAAAGTACCTACTACTTGCTGCACGATTTTGCTTCGTAAAAAACGTACTTTTCGAGCACATGCATTGTAAACGCACTTTTTGAGCACATGCATTGTTATAGTTATTTTTATGAGACTGATAGTGAAGTTCAAAATAAATAAAAATTAAAAGTAAAAAACCGGCCAAGAGCGTGTCGGGCCACGCTCAGTGTAGGGTTCCGTAGTTTTCCGTATTTTTCTCAAAAACTACTGAACCTATCAAGTTCAAAACAATTTTCCTAGAAAGTCTTTATAAAGTTCTACATTTGTGATTTTTTTCATATTTTTGAAACATATGGTTCAAAAGTTAGAGGGGGGGACGCATTTTTTTTCCTTTAGGAGCGATTATTTCCAAAAATATTAATATTATCAAAAAACGATCTTAGTAAACCCTTATTCATTTTTAAATCCAAAAATATATCATACGTTGGGGTTGGAATAAAAAAAAATTCAGCCCCCACTTTACAGGTAGGGGGGGTACCCCAATAAAACATTTTTTCCATTTTTTATTTTTGAACTTTGTTGGCGTGATTAATATACATATATGTACCAAATTTCAGCTGTCTAGTGCTAACGGTTACTGAGATTATCCGCGGACGGACGGACGGACGGACGGACGGACGGACGGACGGACGGACGGACGGACGGACGGACGGACGGACGGACGGACGGACGGACGGACGGACGGACAGACAGACATGGCGAAACTATAGGGGTTCCTAGTTGACTACGGAACCCTAAAAGTAGGTACAAAACCTTGCTTGCTGTAAAAACCTACTTCATTTTGTTCCCTTATAATATACCTACTGATGAGTACGAGTAGGTCAATAATTGTACTATCAAATACAGAAACTAAATGACGTACATGTCAAATGGTAATAACTACGCAAATTCGAGTGCATGCGTCTGAGACAAGCTCTATCTATAGCAAACCAGTTTAAATGTAGAAAGACAACAAGGAACGGATAAAGCTTACCATAACTCAATGAAAACAGGTTTTAAAAACCCTATCGCGATAGGGTTTCGGAGTTAACTTAGTTAGTAGTTATGGTAACCTCATAGTAACAGATTCAATAAGCTTACCGTTTTAAAAGGTTACCTTTAAAAAAGCTTACCATTTTATTTAGTAAGAAAATTGATTGGGTAAGCAAATTGATGAAGTTAAGCCTAAAAAGGGGTTTTCCGGTCCCTGGTGAGGTGCAATACCGCGGACGCACAGGATATGGAGAAAATATCGCTGGACAAACTTTGAAGGTGAAAATTAGTGTTCAAAAGTAATCGAAACATCCCGTGCAACGTATATTTAAGAATATAGTAGTCTATTCTCTACAAAAAACGATATTTTATTATCATAAAACTGCAATTTAATAATTTATAGAGCGAAAACTTGAGCAGTGTCGCGTTGTGACAAGGCAGGGTACAGTAGAAAACGGTCTTCTTTATTTTTTTTTTACAAAAGTATTATATTTATAGAAAAAATATGTGTTGGCCTCGATGTGTCACGTTAATGCCTACCTATGAAAATTTTAATTATATGTGAAAATTATATATTCCGCATACTTTCTATTCAAAAACGTGATGGCAGGGTACGATGCCACTATTTTGAGAATTACCCCTAAACGTTAAATCGCACATTATAAAGTTTTTGAATGATAAGAGGCAATGACTTAGGTTAGAGCTTTAGAATTTATGTTTAATTTTGGAGGGTAAATTATGTTTAAAATGTACATTGTCTTTCAACTGGAAATATGCAAAATAATTAGTACATAAGATACTTTAACTACTATGAGCTTCGATGCAGTAGACACAGTCATGTAAGTACGTAGAAATATAGTACATACCCAACGAAAGTTTCTCGCCAGAGTCCGGTGGCAGCGTGAACCCCAGAAGAGCCATGGAGGCGATGAGAACGCACGGCACGATAAGATTGAAGAAGTAGTACAGCGTCTTGCGCCGGATCACCACCGCGAACGTGATGTCGATGTAAGGCTCTGGACAGCAGTTGTAGTAGATTTCGTTGCGCTTGCCCGGTACACCTGAGTTATAGACGGATTAAGGATTTTAATTTGTCTTTACAATTTCGTATCTCCAACCTCCTGAGATCCTGAGAATCCCGCTTTTTTATACTTTGGTACCTTTATGTTGTACAATTTGTACAATCTAAAATTTGATCAAGTTACAAAAGATTCCAAATACGAAAAAAAAAACTATTTATTGGTCTCAAGAGAGTTTGATTATGCTCCCAAATTAAACCAAAGTAATCGTAGCTAAGTACCAAAATAGTATAAATATCTATACCTATTCACACGATATAATTCAGTTGACACTCACCTATAAGCTCCCATTCACCGTTCGTGACAAAACTGCTAATGTCCCCGCCCGCTTCGTCTTGAAGTTGAAGGTCCAACTGTTAACAGATGACACAACGATCAGTAAACATCAAGGTCACATCTTCACGGATTCCAATATTGCCAACGTAGGTATTTAAAAAAATTAAAAATAAATAAAGGTCGTGTGTTGGAGAAATCCAGCAAATGCATTGAGTGGAGGGACGGCCTCTTGAAATCCACAAGAAGCTCTGAGGACAAGACTTGGTCAAAAAAAAAACGAAAAGATCGTGCGTCCCTCATTTTACTTGTACGAAAATTAAATTTTGCCTACACTACCTAATGTTGTTTTTGAATTAAAACTTTTACTACCGTAAAAATTTGCTCCAAATTTTTTACTCATATCAAAAAATAAGTTAGGAGCATTGTTACCCGGTGTCTGGGAAACATTGCCCCTGAACTGAATTTATAAAAAAGAATGTAGTTTAAAGTTTAGCAATCAGTTCTACCCCCTGCTCAATCAAATAACGGCATCCGATAAATCATTAAACCTAAGAAGCTGTAACATTTTAATTACGCTCTAGCTCTCTATACGTTAGACTTAATAAAAATACAGAAAAATATATCCGGGTGCATACTCGTATATCGCTACGTGATTCGATTATTCCGTAATATTTTGTACTTAAAAAATCTTTTGTATGACACCTAAAAACCCAAAAAAGTTTTTGGCTTGTAATGTAACTTTTTTGATAAGGGTAGATTTGAATAATTCATCTAATCAACCATACATTTTGATTTTTGAGGCAATCAAACCATATTTAAAGGGGGTGCAAAGTTACCCAAGGGGGAGCAAAGTAGTTTTACGGTAACAATTGGGCTACGAGTGGCATTGTCTGTAGCTCAATCACATAATTATGCTGTCGTGAAAAGATAAGGAAGTTTAGAAAGTTAAGCTGCCAACTCCATCCTAGGTCCAACTACCGAACTTTCGCAACTCTGGTCGTTTAACGACAACAACACAAATAGTTAAATAACTTACTTGATATCCATCGTAGGATCCAACTGCCGAACTTCATCTCGCAGCGTTGGGCATCTAAGAGGAACCACGGAATGTTGATCTTGTAAGAGTTTTCGACAAACCTGGTCGGCACCTACTGGTGGGTACTTACACCTACTGGTTAAGGAACTGACTTGATATCCATCGTAGGTCCAACTGCCGAGTTTCATCTTGCAGCGGTGGTCGTCGAAAGGTAACCACGGTATGTCAATCTTGTAGGTATGTTTGAAAATCTCGGGCGTAGTGACAAGAGTCGTCGAAGAACTTACTTGATATCCATCGTAGGTCCAACTGCCGAACTTCATCTCGCAGCGCTGGTCGTCGAAGGGGAACCACGTGATGTCGATCTTGCAGGTGCTCTTGAAGACCCTGGTCGGCTCTTACAGGCACGACCCATTAAATAACTCACTTGATATCTATCGAAGGTCCAACTGTCGAACTTCATCTCGCAGCGCTGGTCGTCGATGGGGAACCACGGAATGCCGATCTAGATTGAATATCCCGATTGACATGTATAGGCGCAAGTCGTTGGAGAACTTACTTGATATCCATCGTAGGTCCAACTGCCGAACTTCATCTCGCAGCGCTGGTCGTCGAAGGGGAACCACGTGATGTCGATCTTGCAGGTGCTCTTGAAGATCCCGGGCGGCACGTACAGGCAAGAGCCGTTGTTGCGCACCACTACGTTCGTCGGATATGTGCTGTCGAAGCCTTCGTCGGCGCTATATCACACAAAAAAATATCTGTTACTAGCTTTTGCACACGGCTTCGCTCGCGTTAGAAAGAGACAAAAGGTAATCTATATCACTCTCCATCCCTTCAACTATCTCCACTTAAATAATCACGTCAATTTGTCGCTCCGTTTGGCCATGAAAGACGGACAAACAAACAGACACACACACTTTTACATTTATAATATTAGTATGGATTTGAGTTTATGTAGATGTAACCATCTTTTAATCGGATACTTTTTGCTCAAGTTACTAAGAGTGTCGGCCGGATAGAAATAAATTTACAGATTATAATTAACTTTTAATAAAGAAGGAAATCATTTTTTAAAGAAGGAATCACCTTTGTCTGTCGCTCAGTAGAAAAGTTTTTTTGAAATTGTATGTTTGTTTAAAAATCTCTAACTACTCTACTAGAAAGAGAAAGACTAGTTTGGAGAATGAATTGTACTTAGACTACTTAGTTCCATGAGGAAAATATAGGCCTACATGTTATGGTAGAAAATAATTTCCGATGGAATTTCTGTTAAAGATAATATCAGATTACCAAGCTTAGTGGACGTAACTTGTCTGTTTCATAACATAAATAACTAAGCTGACGGTCTAAACAGTATTTAGAACGTCTTACTTAAAGTTCAAGACAGACAAGATATGACGGAAATGCCCTACTTGAACTAAGGTTAATTATTTGTAACTGCGGTTTTAAGAAACCAGTAACACTATTTTTTGTTTTTCTTCTTAGGTGTTACACATAAAAATAAGTATTACAGTCTTTGTGTCACATGGGACCAAAGTGACATATTTACGGCGAGGGCGTTTATTGAATTCTCTAAATCTCGAGCATAGCGAGATCCTAAAATAGAATCTCGAGCGTAGTGAGGATAGGGATGCAATTGTCAACGCTCAAACGAAAAACAGTGCCCTAGTATAGAAAAGTGCTACCTATCCCACTTAGAAGGGACGAAAAGTGCCACTTTGATCCCTCCTAGCAGTAAAGTAAAAAGTGAAAGGTATTACAATCTTTACCTATTGTACATGAGGACATCTGGTTTCCATAGCCTGTGGGGCGGCACTCGCAAATCTTTGACCCCGCCAAAATCAGAAGTGTTCCATCTCAAGTTCATATCATTCCATTCCTGTACACACAAACATTTAAAATTAATACAATTATTTCTGTGTGGTGACGGGTTAAGAATTTCACCACCCCACAGTGGATCGAAATGAATAAAAAATGGACATTCGCATTTTTTTCCAAAAATCCTATTTTAAAAAATGCTCTTCGGTTGAAAATGATATGAGAAATAAAAAATGTTATATAAAATTTTTCAAAATGAGGCTTATTTTAAGCAGAAAAAAATAAAATGTGTTTTTTTTGTATGAAACTGAAAAATAGGTATCTTATTGTAAGAAAACCGTAACCGATCCCGCTTTCAAACCTTTACAGTGTCATTGTCCTACTTTAGAACAGTAGAAAATAGTAAAAACCTTATCTGAGTAGGTGCCCGTTATTTTTTGTAGTCCAATCAAAAGTCAGTAAATACAACATTTTTCTTAGTGCTTTATTTTTTATTTTCATAAAAAAAAACGGTATATTCATGACAATTTAGTATAAAAATAAAATATATATGACATTTTGATACAGATAAATACAAGTTTTTACAAGGAAATGGTTAAAAATTACATTGAAATCGAAACAGTTATTGCGATGTTTTTAGTAACTATGATAGTAACAAAAAGTTAAAATTTACTTGAAATCAACAATAACAATATAAGTTATAAAAAAAATACATTGTATAGATCTATTTTATTCACCACCTTCTTCTACACTTTCAAACATTTCTATATTTTCAGTATCATCAGTGCTTATGTTTTCTATTATTAATAATTCCAAAGCTTTAGAAGAGAGGGTCTTTTTAGTCGCTTTACTTAGCGGTGGCCTCAAAAAAGACAATCTTGGATCAGATGACACCAAAAAATTGTTATTGTTGATTTCAAGTATATTTTAGCTATTTGTTTACTATCAATAAAAACACCGCAATAATTGTTTCTCTTTCAATGCAATTTTCTTGTAAAAAATTGTATTTATCCTTAATAAAATGTCATATATATTTTGTTTTTATACTAAATTGTCATGAATACACCGTTTTTTTAATATAAATAAAAAAATAAAGCACTAAGAAAAATGTTGTATTTACTGACATTTGATTGGACTACAAAAAAAAACGGGCACCTACTCAGATAAGGTTTTTACTATTTTCTACTGTTCTAAAGTAGGACAATGACATTGTAAAGGTTTGAAAGCGGGATCGGTTACGGTTTTCTTACAATAAGATACCTATTTTTCAGTTTCATACAAAAAAAACACATTTTATTTTTTTCTGCTTAAAATAAGCCTCATTTTGAAAAATTTTATATAATATTTTTTATTTCTCATATCATTTTCAACCGAAGAGCATTTTTTAAAATAGGATTTTTGAAAAAAAATGCGAATGTCCATTTTTTATTCATTTCGATCCACTGTGCACCCCCTTTCTTCCCGTGGGTGTCGTAGAAGTCGACTGTGGGATAAGGGTTAAATTGTGGCGTAGGCGAGAGGCTGGCAATCTGTCACTGCAATGTCACAGTTTCGTTTTCTTTCAAACCCTTATTTGCCAAGAGTGGCACTGAAGCTTTAGTAGTTTCATGTGTTTTGCCTACCCCTTTATGGGATACAGGCGTGATTGTATGTTGTATGTATGTATGTAAATATTTTTTACGGAGATTGTCAGGAACTATAAAAAAATCTGAATTTCAGATTGAAGTGTTCACCTAAATAACATTTTGTGTTATCACAAGGAATTAGGTAAGACGGATTCTTTGTTGTCCGTCCGTTAGTCTCTTCTGGAACCTATTCTAAAGAACTGTAGGTCTAGAGCGAGTATGACTAGTACTTGGCGATAATACACTGAGAGAAAATACAACCAGTTTTCATGATCGTTAAACAAGTTTTTTGGTTAAAATAGCGCCTACGTGCTCTTTGGTTCAACCAACAAGCTACTTGTCATTTGAATCGGCAATATATTTGAATCAACAAGTCGATTTTATTAAAACAACCTGACACATATTGTTTTTTAAACATACGTTTGGCTGATTCAAACGGATAAACCGCAACAAGTCGAACTTGTTAAATTCACAATGCAAATTTCTCTCAGTGTAGTTTTATTTGGGTATTGGGGTGGGTTTGAGTTTTGTTTGTACAATTAAAGCCTCAATCATTATGAAAATGTAACATCCATAAGGTTCACGAGTAATCAATCAAAAAATATGGATACAGGTATACCTCCTAAGATACCAACTTACTTCAATTACCTAATCGTGTAAAGTGAGGGCGTATAAGTAAAACATGCAGCTTTAATAACTAATAGTAATATTTCCTATCAGCACTCCATGTAAACAAACATACTAATGGACACAACTAATCGCGTAATTGCTGAACAAACAGATAAACACATTAGGTCATGCCAGGGGTAATAATGCGTCTAGCCACATTATAGGGTTGCCATACGTCCGTATACAGCGGGACATGCCCCCGTTTAGAGCTTGGTGTCTCGACATTAGGGAATGTCCCAGATCTTCTCTCCTTTTTCCCTCTCTCAATGCTGAGGGTCCTTCTGTTGAAGATCAGTTTCCTTCATGGGATTCTGTTTTTTTATACACTGCGTCAGTGGCAAACAAGCATACGGTCCGCCTGGTGGAAAGCGGTCACCGTAACCTATGGACGCCTGAAACTCAAGGAGTGTCACCTGCGCGTTGCCAACCCATTAGAAACTTGCTTAAAGTGCGTTTTCACATTATCCGATCCGATATCGGATGTCGGAACGATACATCCATACATTATAGGCGCCATCTTTCTGATGATTTTTCCTCTATTGAAATCCTTCCGACATCCGATATCGGATCGGATAATGTGAAAACGGTCTAATAACACTCCTCTGGTTAACTGTTCCTCGCTAAACGCATAGTGTCGTGCGTTTTTGATTGCATAGGTGCAGTAACATAAACACACCATCGAGTAGATGTAGAAGGTATGTCTCAGATATAATTATTTTAAGAGTATTATGAATTCGAGAAGCCTTTAGTAATTACACTCACTCTACTTTCTTCTACTTATTCACATTACTGCAACGAATATTACGTTTTCTGTTGATAATACTAACCACCATAAGCTACGTATACTCACCAGTTTGAGCCAGATGTTCGTTATTAATAGCTGGTTCTTTTCATCCTGCGGACAAAATTGAATTGATGAATAAACACGCCAAAACATATGAGCGGTTTAACCACTGAACATTATGTTAAACGATATTAAATTGCAAGCAATTACGTCACCCACAAACCGATCCTTTACACCAACTTTAATCATGGCTTTACATTTACAAATTTCAACAGATTACCATGATAAAATGTCACGCAATTCACGCCTTGTCATGTGAGTTTTATTTGTTTACCATGTTTGTAAGTCGAATCGAAAAGTATAGTAGTGTTTTAGGGTTCCGTAGTCAACTAGGAACCCTTACCTATAGTTTCGCCATGTCTGTCTGTCCGTCCGTTCGCGGATAATCTCAGTGACCGTTAGCACTAGAAAGCTGAAATTTATTACCAATATGTATATCAATCACGCCGACAAAGTGGTAAAATAAAAAGTGGGAAAAAATGCTTTGTTAGGGTACCCCCCTACATGTAAAGTGGGGACAGATTTTTTTTCATTCCAAACCGAACGTGTGATATATTGTTGGATAGGTATTTAAAAAACCGGCCAAGAGCGTGTCGGGCCACGCTCAGTGTAGGGTTCCGTAGTTTTCCGTATTTTTCTCAAAAATTACTGAACCTATCAAGTTCAAAATAATTTTCCTAGAAAGTCTTTATAAAGTTCTACTTTTGTGATTTTTTTCATATTTTTTAAACATATGGTTCAAAAGTTAGAGGGGGGGGGGACGCACTTTTTTTTTCCTTTAGGAGCGATTATTTCAGAAAATATTAATATTATAAAAAAACGATCTTAGTAAACCTTTATTCATTTTTAAATACTAATCCAACAATATATCACACGTTGGGGTTGGACTGAAAAAAAATATCAGCCCCCACTTTACATGTAGGGGGGGTACCCTAATAAAACATTTTTTTTCCATTTTTTATTTTTGCACTTTGTTGGCGTGATTGATATACATATTGGTACCAAATTTCAGCTTTCTAGTGTAAAAATGAATAGGGTTTACTCAAATCGTTTTTTGATAATGTTAATATTTTCGGAAATAATCGCTGCTAAAGGAAAAAAAAAGTGTGTCCCCCCCTCTAACTTTTGAACCATATCTTTAAAAAATATGAAAAAAATCACAAAAGTAGAACTTTGTAAACACTTTCTAGGAAAATTGTTTTGAACTTGATAGGTTCAGTTAGTTTTCGAGAAAAATACGGAAACTACGGAACCCTACACTGAGTGTGGCCCGACACGCTCTTGGCCGGTTTTTAAATTATTTAGATTCAAATAAATGCAATTTAAAGAGTCACATATCCGCAAGTACCGGATAATTGTCACTCTACTCTTGGTGTCAAGACCTTAAAAATTCGGGATGCTAGCAAATAAGATTCGCAGTAATGTTCAATAGAAATAATTTTTATTTGCCTCATACCTACCTTAAAACGTCTTTTAACTTTCGGACCATAGTAGTCAAGTTGACGATAGCAGCTGCATTTGTTGCATTAGCACGAGTTGTACGCACCACGTTAATGCTCTGTATCGGCTGTACTTGGGTTAGTGAGTAGTTACTGGTGCCGTAGCCGAATGGCATTCTGCGACGCGAAACGAAAACGAAACGCCGCGAAAGGTAGTCTGGCTCTGTTGCGCCAATACGCAAGAGCGATAGAGATAGACATCTACGAGCGTTTCGTTTCGTGAGCGATTCGTGAGCGTTTGTGCCATTCGGCTACGTATCCTGTGCAGTGGGTCTCTCTCGTTAACCACTGCCTCCAGCTCGTCTGTAGTGTTAAGTAGACTGTAGTGATTAGTAAGTATGTACGTACCATGTCAATAATCTGCATGAGCGTGAGGCCGAATGAGAGCTGCAGTGGGTCGCTCTCGTTGACTAGGGGCCTCTCCAGCTGTATTATGTATGATGGGCTGATGGTTGTAGTTGTGTTAGTGGGTCGCTGTTCGCTGTACATACGTCAATGATCTGCATGAGCGTGAGGCCGAATGAGAGCTACAGTGGGTCGCTCTCGTTGACCACGGGCCTCTCCAGCTGTATTATGTATGATGGGCTGATGGTTGTAGTTGTGTTAGTGGGTCGCTGTACATACCACGTCAATGATCTGCATGAGCGTGAGGCCGAATGAGAGCTGCAGTGGGTCGCTCTCGTTGACCACGGGCCTCTCCAGCACGTTGTAGTGGTCGAGCAGGTGGTGGAGCAGCCGCTTCTCGTGATAGCCGCCGCGCACCCCTGTACAAAAGCACCTTGGTTAGAATTTACAGAGCTTTAATAGTTTAACCGTTAGTGCCAATATTGCTTTTAAGGCACGAGGGTTTCAAGCTCCGAGTGAAACAATAGTTTTTACTACACTAGCACCAGGAAAATACTAAGTATAAAAAGAAGTAAATATTAATGAATGTTTTAAGAAGCAGAAACGCCTTCAATAGATGCTATTAATCTAAGCATAAATCTAAAAGACCTGAAATCCTAGGCTGTGAGTTTAAGTCTCACCCAAGGTAATAATTTTCCACAAATATGAATTATCTTTTTCAAACAAGACAACTTGTCACTTTGTGCAACTGCAAATCCAAATATTGATGAAATTTGTGCTTGAATCGGCCTCCAAGACATGCAACTTATGACGCGCAAAACGAGTGAATCATGAGTCATGGTTGCTTCCATTACTGCAAATTGAAATCAATATTCTTTATCTTCATTACATACTTAAATTAATTTACCTAAAACGACTACGGTGTACCCTGACACGCGTTAAAATGAAGAAAGTTCAAGTTGGTGTAACTAATATTGAATATCGTGACAACCATGTCATAAAACCAGTAACAGTGAAACTGTCAAAACGGAATGTGGAATTATGCCCCTGACTGATGGTATCGGAAATTGACTTGGTGTTTGACAGCCAGCTTTATAAAATGTGTCACTTGCAAGTGATAGTATACTGATTACGACGGACAGAAAGTTATGCAATTATTACCTATAGCAGTGAAGGTAGTTCACCAAGTGCGCTTACGTGATGGTCTAAATAAACATCAAAGATATACCATACCATACTTACTTAACTTAATATGCTCATGAGTTAAGATGTGATATGGGTAGGTACCTACCTAAGATTGGAAGGATATGGGGCCTATGAAACTGATGTACTAGATAAACTTTTGGTAATTAATCCATTTCGAAAATTGTCGTATTTAGAGCGAATGTTTCATCATTACCTTAAATTTGAATCGCGCCGGTAGTCAAATCTATTAAGTAGGTATGTGGCGATAGTAAAATTATAGTAATTTTGGAATAAAACTCTTTGATATTAAAATAACGGAAATTATGAAAATACTTATATGGGGTTCAATACCTACCGATAGAAAATATGTCGGTGTGGTATATGGGGACCATTCTTAATTAGTATTAAGTACCTAAGTGAAACAAATAGCATTCTAATCCTAACATAATGAATACTACACATAGATATCTTAATGAAAATAACTAGGTAAGGCTGAATAGATAAATAAATTAACGTAAAAACCTGAACGCAGTCTTGGGCAGTCTCATACTTAAAGAGAATTAAAAAATATCGTCGCGCTTTGACTGATCGGTAACATCCGGTCATCGGTCAAAGGAGATTAGAATGATGAATCATCTTTCACTTTTCTCACGACAGTTCTACTAAACCAAATATAAAAGGCTTTTGTTCTAAAATCCGTCTGGGGCTACTAAAGCACTTTCGGCGTCCTGTTACCCCACTATAGGCCTCTTGGGGGCGGTTAAATGCTTGTTACGTACATTATCCGAAAGACTCTTGAGGTTGTTTTCATCAAGTGGGACTCAAGGCAGTCTTTTGTAGAATTACTCGTGGTCGGGCGGGACGAAAATCTTTGATGTTCCGTGCGTGACTAAGCGTTTGTTTGAAAATTGGCAGGACGTGGCGACGCACATAATAAGACGTTGGTCTGTACGTAAGTGTGGTGTACTAGTCAATTAACTTTGGAAAGCTGTGGAATTGAGATTAAAAGCAAGCACAATTATGACAGGCAGATGCCTGACGAGATTTATTTACTAGTAATAGAAAACATATAGGGTACCCCGACTCGAGTTTAGAGGAATCCAGTTTCTGGTCTTGTAAAAACTAACATTCCTACAATACATACAACAGCATGTAATAAAAATATCTGAATTGATCTAAATACCTATGTTTATAACTATCCTATAATAGGAATTATCATAGGTAGGTAGATACTCAATATTTATTACAATAGGTGCTCATAATTATATACATAGTATATATGTTGTCGAAAATGGATACACTCGATATTAGATAGCACCGACATTAAATTATTCCAAGAGTATCTTAGCAAAGTCTATGCTTGACTCCGTAATCCGTCTTATTTTTGGGATTATTTCTTATTTGAGGCATATTGTTGGGCCCAGCTGATCTGGGCCAAACGGGTCAAGTAGTAGAGAATTAAAATAGGTTGCGTACGGGAGAAATATGCCCTGGCAGGTTACAAGAAGTCAAAACCTCCACTTTACGGCAATCGACGTATGGCTTAAGAATTATTCAGTGTATTGGGACCTGAGAGCGCAATTTATAAAACCTTGGGGCCTCTTCTTTCTTACGTTTATTAAACATATACGAGGATGCAATATTTTTATCTAAACTTCTTTACCTATGTATTAGGTACTAATGTTATAAATAGCCAGTGCTAAACTGAGCTACTCGTACGAGCGCTACGCCGTAGCTCGTAGCAAAGCGTTATACAGGGGACATTAAAAAAAAAATGTCCAATCTGTGACATTAATTTGCACAGTTACACAATCACATACACAAAATTGATCTCCATTACGCCGAAAATTTGGTAAATTTGTATGAATCTTAAAGCAATATTTTTAGTGGGACAGATTTCGATGATGGTTTTAAAGTGAACAAGTAGGGGGAGGTGGTATGGAGACTCACCCCACGGCCACAGCAGGCCCAGCAGCAGCAGCAGGCCCGCGGGCGCCGCCAGCAGACCGCGGCGCGCGCGCCCGCCCATGTCAGCGCCGCGCCGCCGCCGCGCCGCGCGCCTCCCCGCCGCGCCGCGCCATCGCCCGCCCGCGCGCCCGCGCCCGCTCCCGCGCCCGCTTCCGCGCGACACCCACCCTCGCGCTACAACTACACTCCCGACCCTCTGTTAAACACGATCAGTTTAAAATTTAATTCTCTTGCCGTTAACATATATTACAAAGATCACGACCGCTCGCCGACGGCCTCGCTCGCCGCCCAGATCTCGAGCATCGCCGACTGCGTTACGGTGAGGTTTGTGGTTACGGTGTGTTTTAAAGCATTGTTGTTTAGCGGAGTGCGGCCGACCGTGGGGCAGCGGAGCCGCCGGTGTGCGGACTGGCGGAGCGGCGGTGGGCGCGCAGCCGCGGCCCCGCGCCGCCGCCGGCCCCGCGCCGCCGCCGCCCATTCAAGTCGCGCCGCCGCCAGCGAGCCCACGCAGCCTCCGACCTTGTCATCTCCCGCCACCATACGGCAACCCCAATATAATTTTCGCTGAAACCAATATCAACAATATCCCTAATTCCTGATACATATATTAGAATTATAATAGATCATGCTGCAACGGCAGAACGAGTATCTGAAATTTTCAACTCAGTATATGTATTGTCCTTAATTTCCAAATTACACATTCACGCAATTATGTAGAGTATCTGCCACATTATAAGCTTTAACCGGTGGTTAACAAGTACGATATATCGTCACTGTAGTCATTAATTACGTCCCATTTTGTACCTATATAATAAACAAAGTCAAAAACATCTAAATGTTAAGAAAAACCGCACCGAAACCCCCAAATTCACTCAATTAGATTTGCGTTTTACTCTCACATTGTCAAAGGGTCTCCTACACTCACCACCTAGATTATGCTAGTATTGCTTTCCAAACACACAGTGTTAAATAGTACATTACATTAGAGGCCGGGAAAATGAGGATTTCCGGCCAAGTGGGTATATACGGCCGAGCGAGCGTGCGAGCGAAGCCGGATAGGGATACGAGGCCAGGAATCCGTTTTCACGCCGAGGCATGTATAGTGCTTTTCTCAAACATACAATGGAATAAAAAAAAATGCTCTAAAGAACAATATTTTATAAAAAAAAGTTACTTTGCAGACCTAGGCCTAAAAAAATAATATGGCCTCTCGAGTTGTTGCGCCCAAAAAGCGATATTCCCAGCCCATTTTAAGGAACGTAAAGACAATATTTCATTGCATGTTTGAGAAAACAATATTACCAGAAGAGAACAACAATAGGCTAGTTTCCTATACTTAAAATAAAATATTTTATGCAGTGCACGAAATAAAGGACCACATAATTAGAAGAAAAATATGGACAGTAGTTATGTTTAAACATTATTTTGTATTTAAAAAGTCAAAGAGAAAGATATAAAGTAAATAAATTGACCGTGACGTCACTCCTCGGTATTTCATAGTAATTCCATATTAGTAAATCATTTTGACAGTTCTTAAAAAGAAGCTGATTTGACTAGTAGGAAACTAGCCTGTAGGAAAATAGTATACAACCATAAATCAGCCATTACGAGTGGTAGTATCACTGACCTGCATCAAGTTTTCATAAAAGTGGAGAGCCCGTGTGATGGACACGGTGTGCGAGTATGCGTATCTATTTTTAATGAAGCGGATACAATTTTGATGCGGTATGGGACTAGTAGGACTACTATTGCGATTCATGTCTATTAAAAGTGTTTTTTTACAATTACATTTTAAGATGAGGTGGGCTGAGGTTTATCATCAGTATCATCAGTATCGAGTTTTTATCTTGATGTTCAAAAAAATTTATTATGGGTAAACATCAATCTATCAAAAAACTGTATATACCTAACATTAAGAATAATATTATACTTTAAAAGGGGGATATACGCGGTGTGGTCTGTAATACGAACAAAAAATTAAACTGTAGCCTGTACTCTTCAAAATGACCAACGTTCAGCGACTTGTGGCCGTGGGACCAAACTACAAATGAAGAAAATAAATTGACTGATGCTTCATTGCTTTTGGCTGGTCCGAATTCGATAGTGTTCTCTTTGGGAGAGTGTATTTTTACAGGGTTGTCCCACGTTAAAACCTACTGAATATGACCTACATGTTCACACCGTATATTATTGCAGGTCAATAAAACACCATGACCATGTACATTGATTTCGTAAGGTAAGTAGGTATATTTAAACATAAAATTGTTCATAGATCAGACTTGAGCGTCATTTGTTTAACGTTTTTATTTGAAAAGACATCAACTTTACTGTCCGATCACTTATATCCGATATTACAGCAAAATTATTCGTAGTATTTAAAGACTCTAATTCTGTATGTAAGATTCGTCTAAAATATGCACGGAATACATTTGATTTGCGAGTACTCTGCGCCATTAGGAGTATTCCTAATATCCAGCAGTTCTGTTGACGTTGAGCCGAGCGCGAGCGGGGCTGCGGCGTTGCAGGCATCGCTGGCAGGGCGCGGAGGGGGAGGCGCAAGGCGGGCGGGGGATGCTGCGCGGGTGCGATCAATGAGGGCCCAGCCTCCGGCCCCCGCCGCACTGCCTTAACCCCTGTCATTGGAGTTCTCCGCACTCGCAACATTTGCCGAGAAACTTGGAGTGCCACAGATTGCTACTTTATATGTGTATGTACTTTTCGACTGGGTAAAATATGCGGCAATCTGTACGGCGTTCATTATGTATAAAACGGTGCCGTAAAAAACAGAAGGAAATTTTCGGCGCTGTACTTTCTGTTAAAATTCATACATGAAATGTTCTTTTGCCTGGTCCAATTTGATTCAAGCTTAATTAAAAATCTCCAGGTAGTTGAAGTGCTAAAGTATACGTACAGAAAGAGACCTGCTGGAAATTCTGTGGGCGAGTTAGGACACACCTGCGCCGCTAGAGCGATAACCGTAGATCTTCGACTCAATCCAAATAGTAATTAACTTCAATGTTATCAGCTGATAAGCGTAGGTATATCATCGCTAATGAGGGGAGGTTAACGTAATCACTAATGAGAGGACCTAGACAACTAACATATCTTTATCATTATTTCATAGTACATAGTACCTAATGCACCTACTACTGGAGAGAACATTAGCTAATAATTCGCTTCGTACAGGCACATGTATTTCCAGCTGATTCACGCCTAATACACGGGCTCATTTACCTTTCAATTTATCTTAGACGCTGATTCGTTGCCTGTTCTGCATGGGAAAAATGTGATATCATCCGGATAAGCGATGGCTGAGATACGCGTCATACTCGTGAACGGGTGCCGTCTGTGAAGACCGGTCTGTTTAAGCTTACTGGGGCTGTTATAACTTAGTAACTTTAATTCAAATTTTTATTAAATTAGGACACTTTGTTCGGTTGTCGTTTGTTTCCTTTCTTTTAGTGAATATTTTAAATATATGATTTTGACTCATGGAGACCATATACATCTCTAAGGAGAATTAGATATACATTTTATTTTTAGTTGTGACATTTAGAGTCATTTGCACCTCTAAAGTAATTTTAGACTTTTTTTTTGTATTTGTACTTTTTATATTAAAATTTAGTGTAGTTCTTGGTTGTAATTCGACATTTAGAGACCTTCTACATCTCTAATTAATTGTATAGAGTTAACGTTAGTTAGAACTTAGAATTAGTATATAATAGTATCAATTGTAATTTCAACTCAATTTTAAATATTTTTTAAATACCAATGTAACATGTGACGTGTAAAAGTGCCCCTGTGGCCTATTTGCTGAATAAATTATTTTGATTTTGATATGTTGGTCCTATGGTACATTCAATGGAGTCCACTAGTAAGAAGACACCATTTTTCCCAGACATATAGGATATATAATCTACGAATATTTTTACTCTAGTGAAAATTTGATTTCTTGTCAGTATCAAAGTAAAACAATGATCGTAAAAGTAGGTAACTGTTTAAATCGATCAAGTCCACTGATTACAGCGCCAGGCATCGAACTGTAGTATTCAGCTTACTCGGCTAACGTGCTCACTACTACACCCCCACGGCTGGGTTGAGGGGTATTACTGTTATTGTATATAGTAGTGTAACTACTTAAAAATAACAAATAAAAAAATAATAAATAATAACATAATTTTATTTGTAACTTTTAACTTGTTGGAAAAGAAGTGAGATAAACATCTGCTTAGTATAATCGAACGTACCTAAGTAACGAAGGTCCCCAGAAGGTGTGAAGTGGGTCGTAAACCCCAGCCGTCAAAGGCTCACCTTCGCTAGGTACTTGTATATTGCGGATCTTTGCTGCTCTGTCATGAATCTTGGACGTGGGTGTACTCGTACAAAGATAAATTTTATTATTAGGGTACTTTTAATCTGAAAAATGTTTTCACGAGTACAGTGCAGTTATGCAAGTCATTCTTATTGAGGTTGGTGAGAAGAAATAATTGTCTTTTCACCACATCAACTGGTAAAAGCTCTCTTGATACTTAAACAACGGATGAGAAAGTTAAATTTTATCCACAAGAGTGCAAAATAATTTGATGCCCAAAGCTAGCTGGTAAAATTGTCTTTAAATCATGATTTTGAAACATACATGTTAAATAATTGATGGATTTGTTTCATTTTGTGGTTTTCAGATCATATTTTCCTCGTGTTGGTAGCCTATAGCGGTAAGTATAAGTGCTGGTAGCCTAGCGGTAAGTACGTGCGACTTTCGTTCCGGAGGTCGCGGGTTCGAACCCCGGCTCGCACCAATGAGTTTTTCGGAATTTATGTGCGAAATGTCATTTGATTATTTGCCAGTCGCTTTTCGGTGAAGGAAAACATCGTGAGGAAACCGGACTAATTCCAATAAGGTCTAGTTTACCCTTCGGATTGGAAGGTCAGATGGCAGTCGCTTTTGTAAAAACTAGTGCCTACGCCAAATCTTGGGATTAGTTGTCAAAACGGACCCCAGGCTCCCATGAGCCGTGGCAAATGCCGGGATAACGCAAGGAGGATGATGATTTTCCTCGTGTTGGTGTGGTGAAAATTTTTGTGTTTCACTTGATGGCAAAATTTGCCTTCACATTCTGTTGGAATCTCTCGCTTGCTCGGGTATCAATGCGGATAAATAAAATAAAAAACACGTGCGGATAAATAACAAGTTCACTCCAAGTCCTCATTTCCACAGCGCGTGAACTCGGAAACGGTTTAGTTAAATTGCGGACTAGTGAGGTTACACACTATCACTCTATTCAGCACATCAATCAGATACCGCAATTAACTACATTGCGGTTATAGCATGTGAGTTCTCGCACCCTGTAAAGGATACTCATCGAGACATTTCTAACCGCCCCAAACACTATTCGGTTGGGTTGTTATCATTGGCCACAGAGTACCAATGGCCACAGCGAGATGCATGGTAGTATTGTTCGTACCTACTTAATTAATTATCAGAGCGCCTCCAACCGCCGTCCACCTGGGGTACATTACATCTGTCGTGGACGCGGTATCCTCTCGAGTTGGGCTATACAGCCATGATCGCTCAAGTATCGTTCGGATGCTGCTAAATCATCTGTCATAGATGTAAAGGCGTAATATTCTTATTATACCAAATCAACAGTCATCCTTTTCTATTGCTCTCAAATGTATCGTACACCCTCAAATTATTAATCGGATATATGCATAGTATTCCTACAAGTATTTTTAGAATAAATATTGGGGACACCTTACACAGATCAACTTAGCCCCAAACTAAGCAAAGCTTGTACTATGGGTGCTAAGCGACGATATACATACTTAAATAGATAAATACATACTTATATACATAGAATAATATTTTCGGAAATAATCGCTCCTAAAGGAAAAAAAGTGCGTCCCCCCCCCCTCTAATTTTTGAACCATATGTTTAAAAAATATGAAAAAAATCACAAAAGTAGAACTTTATAAAGACTTTCTAGGAAAATTGTTTTGAACTTGATAGGTTCAGTAGTTTTTGAGAAAAATACGGAAAACTACGGAACCCTACACTGAGCGTGGCCCGACACGCTCTTGGCCGGTTTTTTTTTTTGACGACCGGTCTGGCTCAGTCGGTAGTGACCCTGCCTGCTGAGCCGCGGTCCTGGGTTCGAATCCCGGTAAGGGCATTTATTTGTGTGATGAGCACAGATATTTGTTCCTGAGTCATGGATGTTTTCTATGGTTTACCCTTGAATCGCCGACAAACACTTCTTCGAATATTATTTCAAAGACAACGTTTCAAATAATTTAATTTCATCGACAGTTTATATCGTAGAACAATCGATACAAGTAAAATCAAACCGTAAACTTTTATTTCGTAGATAAGTTATTCCGAGTATACTTTATATCGCGGTATTTCGTTTCGTGTTTTTTCATTTCATTTTGTTTTACATTAAATACAATTCATTACGCATAACATTATTTTGAATTATGATTTTTTCTAAAATTTTACAATTTGTAAACTGTTTGATTGGTCACAGTTCTAACCTAACCTAAACCTACTTTAAATAAAAATCGTTATTGTGTGTGGGGTCGCTGTTCTAACCTAACCTAAACCTACTCTGTAAACTGTTTGGTTTTTTGTGTGGTCACAGTTCTAACCTAACCCAAACCTACTCTGCAATACGTTTGCTTCTGTGTAAATCACAGGTCGAACCTAACCTAAACCTACTCTGTAAATTATTTGTTTTCTTATGTTTTCTATGTATGTATATGTATTTATCTATTTAAGTATGTATATCGTCGCTTAGCACCCATAGTACAAGCATTGCTTAGTTTGGGCCTAAGTTGATCTGTGTAAGGTGTCCCCAGTATTTATTTATTTTAAAACAAGGTGGACCACGCTCACCTATGAGATAGGTACCTATTATTATAATTTGAATTTACTTTCATAGCTTGCTTACTTTATTGATTAGCAATTATTTTCCATCGGAGAAAATCGTTCAATAAAGTGTGCGGCATCGCGAAAGCGGTAAATGTGCGAACCGAACAGCGAACACCCTTCATTATCAGTTTCCGAGACATTAACTCCGCGACATTCCGCGACTCTGCACTCGATCTACTGTGACGCTGCGTTTTTTCAATTAACTGAAAACCCTGAGTTGATACTTTTAATAATATTGAAAATTCGAGTTACGACATACATTGGCAGGGAAAATATTACGCAAGTGCTTTTCTGGCGTAATTAAGACCTAAATGCAGTAAACAAAACGACTGCATCTGGGATTTAGGACTTAAACGATCTTGTTATTATTTTTGATATTAAGTTTCTTCAGTCACCTGCAATAATTTACGGGGCGTATATTTATGTAGGTCATCCTGAGGACCAACCCTATTGTAAATAAAATATAAATATTACAAATTAAAGCTGTCTGTCTGACTGTCTGTGTGACGACTCACACTATAGTCAAAATGTATGAAATATACATCTTTTTCGCATATTCAAAATTGCTCCCATACTAAAAAAAAAACCATGAAAATTCACTATGCAAACGAGCTGAGGAATTGGCACAGGTACACTATAACGATGCTCAGTGTAACTGGTAGCCACTTGAACAAGCTTCCACTCAAGTGCAAGGTAGGGGACACCTTCAAAGTTCACATGTGCGTTACCGACACTTTATGAGGGTTATGCGGGCCGGGTAGTATGTTGACAGCTCAAAAGATAAATCTAGGGTACTCTGTCCCAACATACTCGTAACCTAGGGGAGACAGCATAAGTAATACTTCACTTTTGACAAACGTATTAAACGTATACTATACGAGTCAGACTAATATAATGATCGACATATACATTATCTTAAAGTTCGAATCGCGCCGTTATCCTTTTGTCTCGTTTTCATTGCTACTATGTATTAAATAGACTATTTGTACCAATACTAAGTTGCAATGGCGGCTGGTGAAAATTTCTGCTAGGCAACACTGAGCAAAAAAAAATGTACCGAAACATTAGGTACTTTACTAGTAATCAATTTTAGGCAAGCTGGTGGGAATCGGCTTGTATGGACCAGCCGCTGCTGCTAAGTAGTGGGTATTATTTAACCTTTTAAAGGTAATCATAATAGCCTTGAAAGTAGAAAATTGTTTCAGGCTCTGCATTTATAAATAGCTATAAAAAGATAAATTCGACAGACAATTACCTAAAATGGGCTCAATTTAAATTTCAAGATGGACCATGCTTGTAAAAACTGTTTGTATTGTATCTAATTAAATGTAAATTAAATTCTCAATCAAACATGCAACTATAATTCACCGATTAGAAACAAGAAGTGAGCGTATTTGTAGTTGCTTTGGCTTTAAGGAACCAATGACTGCATTTGTCGAATGCAATCTTGTTAGAAGTCTTTATTAGGAGAACTGAATCTAATGGTAAATGGCAAATGTGTTCTGAGCTAGGAAGTTTGCGAAACTTAGAGAAAGCGCCTAAGGAGTAGCTAGTGAATAGCCCGCTTCGAACAAAAGCGGTTCATTTGCTGAAAACTAGGCGCAATAATGACCGTCCCATAAGTGAAATGTCAAAAGTAAAGGTTAAATGTTACGAGTGCACGGCGTGGGCTATGGACTGCGGCCTGGGGTGATATGCCATGCGCTTGCTAAGTTGCTCACTCAACCGTCAAAAGTTAAGAACTCTTTTTGATCTTGAGTACTCTAACTACAATGGAGTTCACGTTATTCTGGTTCGCTAAAAATACTTGACTACGCTCGTGCAAGTAACGTGAATAGTGGACTTGGAGGCTGCAGGGCTATTGCATAGTGGCGCCGGTTGCGGCCTATTGAATAGGTGCCTATGGTTAGACGAAAGCTTTGGCAGAGAACTTCAAGTTAACTACTAACTAAACTATTATTATACAGCTGTACGATCTTCTATATTAGTTCAGATTTCTTCATGGATCGTATCTTAGTATAAACGACACACAAAACAATAAGTTAAATTATTTAAACAGTTCAAACCTATTAAATAATACGGAATATGCAAGATCCTTATTCCGGGTAATAATTGAGGAGTGTCTTTCCGAATGGACATATTTTATTTATTATGGAGTTGATGGAGAAACACATCCTCAAGTTATTCATGGATGAAGAAATAAGTACAACGTTAAATCTTATCTTATACTTTTAAACGAGCAATTCTTGTATCTTATACTTTTAAACGAGCAATTCTTGTATATTTATTTATTTATTTATTTATTTATTTATATATATATATATTTATTTACACTGACGATCTCGGAAACCGCTCTAACGATTTCGCAGAAATTTGTTATGTGGGGGTTTTTGGGGTTGAAAAATCGGTCTAACTTATCCTTAGGTCCCGGAAAACGCGAATTTTCGAGTTTCATGCGTTTTTCTTCGCGCGCCATCTCGTGTGCAGTAGTTGTACTGTTAAGACAGAATTCTTTCGGTCGATGTAAGTACTATTTATTGCAAACACTAGATGGCGACACAGGTCAAGGCTAAAACGAATAGAAAATACACTATTTGAGTTTTTGTGGCGAAATGCGCGCCATCTCGTGTGGAGTAGTTGTGTTGTTAAGACTGAAAATTCTTTCGCTCGATGTAGGTACTATTCATTTTTGAACTAGATGGCGACACATGTCAAGGATACGAAACAGAACCGAGCGAAGCTCGGTTGCCCAGATATTATTTATTTATTTATATACCGACGATCTCGGAAACCGTTCTAACGATTTCGCCGAAATTTGTTATGTGGGGGTTTTCGAGGGTGAAAAATCGATCTAGCGTAGCCTTAGATCCCGGAAAACGCGAATTTTCAAGTTTTCATGAGTTTTTCTTTCGCGGTAGTAAACATAAAATATGGTCGTTAATTTCGCAGCGCGCGCATCGATTCCGCTCAGCTCAGTAGTACGAGGTCGGTCTAATGTACGCAGATAGATTGTAGGTGTCAGGGTTTCGAATCCCGGCCAGAAATTAAATTTTTGTTTTTTGTCTTTTTTTTTTGTTTTTGTATTTATAAGAGTTTTTTTTATCTAAAGACGTGATATATTAAAATAGAACCGAGCGAAGCTCGGTCGCCCAGATATTAAAAATTATATACTTGGTGGTTAAGTGACCTATTCGTAGGTAGCGTCAAGAGATGTCTATTGATTGTCATTGCAATTCGCATTCCAATAAGTTTGGATAGATATAGTTTGTGTAATAGAGCTAGCACAGTAAACATTTAATAAAAACGTAATAATTTACAGCTATTGTGGACGTGAATCCTGTAGCACGGAACAGGGTCACAGCTTTATTTCCCAGATGGGTCAGGCACTGTCGCGACAGAGCGCCCAAAAACTCGGGCTTACTCTCTGATTTATACACGTTACATTTCTCATTACTTAAGGGATGAAGGGTTCAAGTTTTCTAGGTTTCACGGTTACACCACGTTACGTAATAAATAATAAATGGGTTGAGCATCAAATCCAAACAATAAAAACTTATTATATTTTGTGGAGGCTTTCAGAATTAATAATAAATCAAACTTACTTGTAACATCCTGTAAACAAACGAAAGTTTATAAATTGTATGGTTAAGGGACTCACATGAAAGAAGGGCTTACAAAACGTACTTAGTTTCTTTTACCACATAGGAAGCAAACAAGCAGACAGATCGTCTCATGTTAAGCGATCACTGCCGCCTATAGACTACCGAAACACGAGGAGGTGCGTTGTCGGCCTTTAAGGATCAAGCTACATTAAAAACAATTTCCAGAACCTGAAATTAGAGGTCCGATTTTCAGAATGTCCGAACTTTTGGTACGCCAGGTTGTACCACCGTAATTTACACCAATTTATCCTCTCCCGACCACGCAGCCGGGATAACTTTTATTTACTTTGTTTTGCCTAGTTTCTAGTTGTTACCATTTGGAGCGCTAACATATTGTGGAACTTTCTATGTCTGTGCTGGCATCTCTCGGCAGCCGCACTAGAATGTAGCTTTTAATGGGTTTGGACGGTTAAGGCAAGTAGGCAAATGTTTATTGGTCTTAATGAGATTTTGCTCAACTTTATCCATCTGTATCATGACATGAGACGATTTCCACGATAAAAGACGTTCTCAATTCGATTGCTTATGTCTATACCTACCTATATTATATTTTTTAGTATTGTACAAAAATGGATTTTTTAATTATTTTACACGTACTAAACTTTAATAGTTACTTGTTATACAAGAGGGCAAAGTTGTATTTTAACGCCGAGTGTGGAATTGAAAAACGAGCAAGTGAAAGGATTCTATAGTTGAACCACGAGCGAAGCGAGTGGTTCGAGAATAGAATCCTGAACTTATAACTTATAACTTATTTAATACATTTGCACCCGAGTGTAACACAAAACTTTTCCCCTCACTATAGCGAGGAAACTACAACGCAAAAAATGCGTTTTCCCGTCACTAGCTCGGAAACACGTGTTTTGTCCTTTAATACCAGCGAGTAAAAACGCATTTTATCCACTAGTGGGTAAAGTAATTTGACCTTGAATAAAGTCAAAATAACTGCTTTAAAATTGATAAAAGTAGGTGAATCTAGTAATAAAGATGATTTACCACCTGTGGAACTACTGGAAACAATTTTTATAGGAACAGCATGCATTTAACTTCAGAACAGTCACATTTATTTGTTCTCTTTGTTACTATGCTTACATATAGAGTTTTCAAATTTTGTCAAGCTCGATTTCTTATAATCGGATATCGGATTCATGAGGAATTGAGGAAAATCTTAACGGTATACGTATATTCATTTGTGTTTCCATCAAATAATCATAGATTTATATTAAAAGCAGTTTTAAAATATACGTCCACATTTCTACATAATCCAACATTCGCAAGTACCTTTCACCAGAACCCCAAAAGCGGCGGTTTTTTTTTTCTTAAAAATTATTATAGTCGATAGCTCATAGCTCGCGGAGGGACCAGTGCCTATTACAAGTAGCGCTACTGATTAAATTGTAATCGGAATCTATACGTCCAATTCAAAATTACAGGGCACTCAATCATTTATTACTTAAAAAGTCCTTATCTAAATCACGTAGTACCACAGCGCAGTACCTTGCCAGGATATTGCAGTTCATTGCTTTCCTAGCAAATATTTTTTCATGGCGCGTGTACTAAAGTGACCGCACGCGACACACACACGTTTTCTTGCTAAAGAAATGTTAACTTTATTTCTTATTGTGAACAGTTCAATAGTATTGTGTTGTGCGAGGTTGAAGTCGCGTGACCACTGAATGGTTGCCCGCAAATTGCACATTACACGCGTTCACCTCTGCAACCGGCCATTAGTGCATTCCCGCTGATTACTTCATACCTAAACTGACCATAGAAACTGTTACAGTTTTTGCCCTAAAGCGATATTGATTTATATGAAATAAAGTACCTATTTAGAGAATATAAGTTTCGTAACATTAGTTTCGTTATATTAATTCTCTAAAGTGATCAATATTAACGAGTTCAAATAATATTGTCTTCGGTTACCGCGATAGTTACTCATTAAATAAAACTGTGACGTATTGTGTGACGAAGACTGAGGCATTTGTGTTGTATGGTGTTGGACATTTGCAGTTTTTTTTGTCAATTTTGTGTAGATTAATTAAGTAATTGTTTATTAACATAGTTTTTTTTAAATATTGTATATCTAGCTTTATTAACAGTGTGTGAATCTGTCTTAAAATCTACATTATTTATGGTCATGGTTCATTAATATTCTTTGTATGTGGGTAGCTTTTGCACATTGTAATTTTTCCTCAGTCACCCGTTGACCACGAATGCTGTAAAGTGTTCGAAACGTCGGGATGAATTGTAAATTCATTATACGCGATACAATCCTTTTCCATAGTTTTCATGAGTAGCTAGTCAGCTTGTATATATAAATAAATAAATAAATATTATAGGACACCTTTACCTAGGATAGGATATACCTTTGCTAAAAGAAAATGAGCTTTTAAATACAACTTTGTGTCGTCGTTCTTACAAAATGTGTGCATGCGCCATGTCTCAGCTTTTAAAATACCTGAGTGGCATATTGTGATTCGGCATCATGTTATTCATGTTCTGATTAAAATCAGTTCAATTCTATTCGATTCTTAAACCCCGTTTTTTCAAATCATAATACAATGTACTGCACGTTTCCAATAATAATCCTTTCAGTTTCTATCGGCCCCACCTTTCAAGTAACTCAACTGGTAGATATATGCAGAAACGCTTGAAACCCTGTTGTGAAAGCAAAAGCTGCGTAATGTAACCATCTAAGTGGTTTTACATATTGTGAAGATTGAAACGATTTCTACAAGCTCAAGTATTGGCTCTATAGGGGTCACTTGCACCATCGAAAATGGAGGGTTAACCCACCATTTTACATGCAATTTGACAGTTGACAGCCCACTAACCCTGAGTTAAGTGGTTGGTGCAAGTGGGCCTAGGTGTGCTTAGGTATAGGCCCTAGGTGTGCTAGTGATTCATCTTAATATTCACGCCTGTAAGAGTGACGGTGGTATCAAGTTTGAGATATTTATGCTCTCCTTGGAGAACACGTACCTACTTAGATGAGTTTTAATAATATGACCAGATACCGAGGGTAATATGCAAAATGGGACATTTAGGGAGAAAATTAAATAACAGTCGAAGTTATGGTTCCTTATTGATATATTTCGGGAAACCATTGGATATATTCGCAAGTACTAGTAGTAATAGCTACTCTAGCTAAACACAAAATGTCCATGTTCCAACCAGAATAACTCCCAGCTGACAACAGCAGGCCAGCAACCCAATTCCATTACGGCGATTATCTAAATCGGCTGATGTGGGCTGGAAGGGTTTCATCAATATTGCATAAGCTGTGAAACATTATACGGTTTTGTCGTTATTGGCTGGCGAGTGGCGGCAGGTCACGCTGATTACTTATTGATGACTGCGGTCCGCTGCCGCTGAGCAATGATAAATTTGGACCAACTGTGTCATTGATTAAAGAAGAAATTTTATCATACCGACAATCGGACTTCAGGAGACGCGCGTGTGGTTTACTGCCAACCATATTGCTGGTAGAGAATGTCTTGTTAACTGTAATAGGGTCACGATCTACTAGCACAAGCGTAAAATATATTTGGAAATTATTGACGCGCCTCACTCTGAACTTGAGCACTTAGTAATGAGCAGTCAAGTGTCGGGAAAGTTACACTGGAATTTTCTCAACGAATTCCCGGCTGGCTTTACGAGGATAGGTTGTGAAAATGTCCTGGAATTCGTATTGTTTCCTAAAATAATGTCCTTGCCGTTAACCTACTGCGAACATTCTTTTTTAGATATGTAATGTAATTTCATCTTAATTGCAGATTCCAAGTTACATGGGCGTTGGATAATTGACATCTGTCAAGTTTACAAAAATATAAATGGTTCCCAAAATAGAAATGAAGACTAAGAATAAATTTAACAAGAAAACATCAGATCAGATCAGATTAGATCAGATTAACACACAGATCTATTTTGTTTACATGTTTAGTGCTAAAGTCTATTTTTTAAGGTAATTTATCTAGTTATATTATTTATTAGGAACTCCTAGCGATATCAAGTTACTGTTATTCACAATGGAATTATGTGTAGTATGTAGTAAAAGTTTTTTAACAGAAAGGGGCCTCCATATCCACCAATCGCGTATTCACCATGTCCGCATATGCCCTGTTGCCTCACTTCCGAGTCCCCAAAACGACAATTTGTCAACGCCACCATCAAACCCTGCCATTCCACTTCAGACTCTTCTCGGACAGCTCAAACAATCAACATCATTAATTAAACGAATACCACGTGGTGCTAGGTCCGCGGTGGCCGAAGCATTGACTACAGCAATAGATAATTGTTTACAAAACAACAACCTCCAGTCTTGGCAAAACTTACTAACATTTTCATTCAAAATTCTGCATGTATCTGATGGTGACATTGATAACATTCCCCTTACCAGAAAAATTAAAAATAATGTCCTTGATCCTTGTTTACCAACAGCAACACGATCGTCTCGATCTCGTGCCAAGAAATATAACATATTTAGAAAAGTAGAAGAAAAATTACATGACGGTGATCTGAAAGGAGCCTCACGCCTCCTTTTCTCCAACGACACCCTCGCACCCGACACTCCGGAGACCGCGGCTGCGCTGCAAGACAAACACCCCCCCGGTCCGACCTCCCCTGCTTTTGTCGACCCTCCGTCAGACGCGTCAGCCTGTTTGCACGCCACAGAGGATGTCGTAAAAGCAGCCCTCGCATCCTTCCCAAGAGGTTCGGCGTCCGGCCTGGACGGATTCTCTCCGCAGCACCTCATGAACCTTACCAGTCATGGTACAGGTGTGGCTGGCGAACATTTGATCGCAAGTATTACAAAGCTGGTCAACCTGATGCTGCTGGGAGATGTTTGCCAGGACGTGACTCCCGTCATATATGGTGCCAATCTTATTGCACTTACAAAGAAGGATGCGGGGGTGCGTCCCATTGCTGTAGGCTCGACTTTGCGACGTTTAGCTGCAAAAGTCTGCGTTCGACTGACGCGTTCTAAATTACAAAAACTTTTCGAACCCGTTCAGGTCGGTTTTGGCACACGCGGAGGCTGCGAGGCAGCGGTCCATGCTGTACGAACTTTTGTTCAGTTAAGAACGCTTTTAACTCTGTGAATAGGGACACCCTGCTGAACGAAATAAAAGTTCATGTCCCAGAAATTTATAATTTCCTCTTGCAATGCTACCACTCTCCCTCTAAATTAGTTTACAGAAAACAGGAGATCCTTTCGGCCGTAGGTTGTCAGCAGGGTGACCCTCTGGGACCAGCTATATTTAGTTTGGCTATTAATTCGATAATACACAGTCTAAATTCTAAATTAAACGTGTGGTATCTCGATGATGGGACAATAGGCGGGGACTCGCAAACTGTCTTGGCAGATTTAGTCAAAATTAAAAGTCAGTTCCGTCACATTGGCCTAGAATTAAATTTTAATAAATGTGAATTATATATTTCAGACAAGATAGAACCGCTCGCCGCCTCACAAATCATTCAGAACTTTAATAACGTCACTCCAAATATTAAAATCACCACTAAAGACAGTTTGCATTTGCTGGGATCGCCTATTTTTGACGAGGCCATTCCGCCTCTAATCAATAAGTCGATTTCAACATTTACAAATCATTCGGACCGCTTAATCAAAATTAATAGTCACTGCGCCTTTTTTATTTTGAAGTTTTGTTTGCTCCTTCCAAAATTTACTTATCTATTGCGCTGTTGTCCCATTTGGAAATTTCCCGATATAATTACCTCAATAGACTCCATTCTTAAATGCCAAATTGAGACCGTACTTAACATCCATTTTAGTGAGCAAGCTTGGACCCAAGCCTGTTTACCGGTAAGGTTTGGCGGTTTGGGCACTCGAAACGTTGCGAGTGTCGCTTTGCCAGCATTCCTGTCCTCCATTCACAGCACGTCTGATCTCGCAGGTAAAATCTTGAAAGCTCCCACAGCTACAAACTGCGAGATTGCGTGCCTGGATGGGGCCACGAATGCTTGGCTAACCGGACCAAGCCCAAACATACCATCCAGACCCAAACAACAAAGGGCATGGGACTCCCTATCATCTGTTGCCACCCTGAACACACTCGTGGCCTCTTCATCAGGCAAAGACCTCTCGAGGCTCTTAGCTGTATCCAAACCGGAATCCGGACAATGGCTCCACGCCTATCCCTCACCCAACACCGGTACTTTGATAGACGCAAGTACCTTGCGCATAGCCGTCGGTCTCCGGCTTGGAGTAGCAATATGCTCAGACCACTCGTGTGCTTCTTGTAGGGCCCCAGTAGACCGGCTGGGCCACCACGGCCTCTCCTGCTCCTCGGGCGCGGGCCGCCTTTCTCGCCATGCCGCCCTCAACGACATCCTCAGAAGGGCTCTCGTCAGCGCCAACGTCCCCGTAGCTCTGGAGCCCCAGATCGCACGGGACGATGGCAAGCGCCCGGACGGGATGTCGTTAATCCCTTGGCGAAAGGGCCGCGCGCTGGTGTGGGACGCTACCTGCGCTGACACGTTGGCTGCGTCCTACATCCAAGTGACCAGCAAGAAGGGTGGGGCGGCAGCTGACGCCCGGGAGCGGTTTAAGGTCAACAAATACAGCTGTCTCGGCGCCAACTACGAGTTCGTAGCGTTTGGCGTCGAGACACTCGGACCGTGGGGTAAGGGAGCGCGTGGGCTTGTAAGGGATTTGGGGAAACGGTTAAGGGAGGCAACAGGTGACCCTCGCGCCGGCAGCTTTCTCGCGCAAAGAATTGCTATTGCAATACAGCGCGGGAATGCTGCTTGCGTGATGGGCACCCTGCCGAGGGGCCAGGGCCTGGAGGGTAGTTTTTAGGTTTATTTATTTTTATATAAGTTATAGTTTAAGTTTTTTTGTCCACTATCTGTACTGTATAATCATTATTATCACTAATGTATAATCATAATCATAATCAATTTATTTAATAAAATATCAAAATATATACCTCCAGAAAACATTTACAATTTTAGGTTTCTTTATTTAGTAGTCTACCTAAGATTTTTGAATGTCGACTATTCGATTTCGTGAATTTCCCTCAATAGTATCTCCACTACTAGCGATTTAAATTCTACTAATAGAAATCAAAAAAGAGTGGTCATTACCACTAGATTTAACATTACTAGCCGTCCTTTTTCAGAAATAGCATTACGTCGTTTTCCACAGACTTTCTAACGGCGAATTCGTGCGTTCGAGATTCAAAAATCGGTCCCCAGGACAAGATGCGACTATTACCTACTGCTTGTGGACATATACTAAAATAATGACCAATTCCTGATTATTTAAACCTACTGTATATCGTATGAAATTATAAAAGCAAAATAAATACCTAACGTAGATACCTACGTTAAGTATTAATTAAAAGTATAATATACATACCTACTTCACCTAGGGTATCACGTGCAATTTCTCGATAGTGAAACTTAACTAAAACTATGGCACCATGGTTAATTCAAATATATACTCGTACTTAATTAAACAGTATGTTAACAACGAATTTCTCTTGTTAATGATTGCGAAGTGCATTTAAAAACGCAATGCTTCGGTGTAGCCGTCCTCGGCAGATGCGTTACGACAGCGTCCTCGCAGACTTTCCATCAATGTAATTATGTTGTAGATTTTTTGCATCTGTTCGTATATCTTTATAATAAAGTTGTAAATAAAAATCTTGTCTGGTTTCACCACATGTTCCACTTGGAGTCTGATCTGTGAAAGGGCCTGGGACAGGCACTTTCTTAAATAATTTAATCCATCGTAATTTCTGATTAAAGTAAAATATACGTTTTACTTTAATCAGATACGGAAGATACGAGAAGAATAGAATATATTTAAAAATATTTTAAGCGGGTTACTCACGTGTTAAGTCGATATAATGTTCGATACTCAAGGATCTTTCTCAAAAGTAAGAATGGAATTACCATTAAAATTTTGATTCTCCTTAACATGTAATGAAAGAAAAAAAAAAAATACTTCGCAATATAGATTCGAAGAAGTGAACATCGTATTCATTTCAACGGCCAGAATAAATTTATTGAAGATAAAGTCGCGCCTACGTTATGCAGATTTTACGAGAGTACAGTTAGGGCCGGTTTATGTGCAAACACACCTTCCGCAGACGGTCGCCCGGCCGGCCTAGCGTAAGTGACAATCGTTGACGCTATTTGGCGATCGAAACGCAGTCTGGCTCTGTCACATCATTACAGAAGATCGATAAGGAGAGCTAGCTACAAAGCGTAAGCAATTGTAACGTTGGCTAGGTACCCCTCTCATTGACTGCATTTGAGTTCTCACTCGCCGGGTACGGCAAGTCGACGATATTTATTAACCTGAAATGAGAAAAATGCTGATAGCCTCGTTCACTCCCCATTTAGAGGGGGATTACTTGCTTACCTGTCGATAATGTAGGACGTTTGCGTACCCACATGGCGAGGTAGCATTCAAGTCGATTTCGTATGAGAGATAAATACCAGAAAGTATGTTACCTATACACTGAATTAAAAAAAAAAAACCGGCCAAGAGCGTGTCGGGCCACGCTCAGTGTAGGGTTCCGTAGTTTTCCGTATTTTCCTCAAAAACTACTGAACCTATCAAGTTCAAAACAATTTTCCTAGAAAGTCTTTATAAAGTTCTACTTTCGTGATTTTTTTCATATTTTTTAAACATATGGTTCAAAAGTTAGAGGGGGGGGGACGCACTTTTTTTTCCTTTAGGAGCGATTATTTCCGAAAATGTTTTTATTATCAAAAAACGATCTTAGTAAACCCTTATTCATTTTGAAATACCTATCCAACAATATATCACACATTGGGGTTGGAATGAAAAAAAATATCAGCCCCCACTTTGCATGTAGGGACGAACTGCGACCTCCCCGAAAAAGGCTTGTCGCGTCGAGAAAGTGTATGCACACGGTAGGACCTCAAGATATATCGTCACTACTTTTAAAAAAACTTGTATCTTCGTCTGTCAATGAAAAGAAAATTGTAGTAAGTATGTACGGAATGCATATAGACTTACTGCGTTTTAACTTTGAGGAGCAGCGTGAGATACGAGATTTTTTCAAATTAGTGACGATATAATGCATTACCGCATGATATAAAAAATTCTACATCTTATTACTAGTTTAAAAATAAACTTAGTATCTGAAGCCACTCCTTAGACGACTATTTTCAAGTGCCAGACTGAGCTATATAATTAAGCCATAATAGGTACCTACTTCATTAATAAAACGTTAATTTTTGTAAAAAAAATCAAGTGGTTGGTTAACCAAACGACTGATAAACCTATGTAACAGATTTGTTAGCATAAGTACATAGAATTAAGAAAATTACATGTAAAATATCTTTTTATTAATAAATGATCGTATCGTATCGTATCGTATCATTAACAAAGAGTAGGTAAGTAACTATGTAAGTAATTACTTAAACTAATCCCTAATCCAATCTAAACTGTATAAACTCTTATTTCCAATAGGTAATAGGTATCACCAAAGCTGGCCTCAGCTGGCGTTTTCGTTACAAGTAATTCACAAGGTCGTTCACCTTTAAAATAAATTGCTTATAAATTGTCTTACAATGATACTGAACGGCGGGCAGTGCTTTGTGGCGGCGTGAGGACCTGTCGGTGTGACAGCCAGTGCCGATGCAGTCCCATTCACGGAACATTTGACTGACAGCTTTATATTATAATAACTGTATCTAGTATTCAATACAGAGGTACAGTCGTCATAAGAGTATATCCGGCCGCCACTGGTAGGTATGCACTATTTCAGTTCGGTGTACCATCACTATCACATTTATCGGAGCGCCCTAGTCTCCTGGGTCCCTCAAAAGCGCAAACGATTGCCAGGGATCCACGAGGCTAGGCAAGGTGCTGAAAAATATAGTTATGTGGCACGCACCCTTGGCGTGTTCATATATTTATGTGCACCTTAAGCACAAGGTGCACATAAATATATGAACACGCCAAGGGTGCGTGCCACATAACTATTTTTCAGCACCTTGCCTAGCCTCGTGGATCCCTGGCAATCGTTTGCGCTTTTGATACTAGGGCGCTCCGATAAATGTGATAGTGATGGTACACCGAACTGAAATAGTGCATACCTACCTTAAGCACAAGGTGCACATAAATATATGAACACGCCAAGGGTGCGTGCCACATAACTATTTTTCAGCACCTTGCCTAGCCTCGTGGATCCCTGGCAATCGTTTGCGCTTTTGAGGGACCCAGGATACTAGGGCGCTCCGATAAATGTGATAGTGATGGTACACCGAACTGAAATAGTGCATACCTACCAGTGGCGGCTGGTGAAAATTTTGTACTAGGCAACACTGAGAAAAAAGATACCTACCTTAACATTAGATATTTTAATAATAATCAATTTTAGGTAAGCCGTTAGGAATTGGTTTGTATGGACCACCCGCTGCTGATACCTACATACGTTACGTATAAGAGTCTTTGCAGGTTAAAGATAACAAGTGACTACAAATGTATGCCACAGGCATACGTTATTAGAAATAAAATCATACCATACATGCTGAAAATCGTGACAAATATTTGTGAAACCGAGAAATTGCACAAGAATGTTTACGTGTTTAAAATTATTGATAATTCATACTATTTTTAGGATATAAATAACATTTATTTAACTTTCTAACTATCTTTTGTTCACAGGCCGACAAATCTGCGGAATCTAGAACATTTATGGCTGTTAGAATCTTTAATAATAGGTACTTATGCGTGACACAGACGAGGTGAATTTCAAGCTCGAAGAGAATGACTTCTGATTTGAAAGCAACATTTTTACTCGTAGGTATCTAATTAAACACCTAACCACTACAATAGATCCAAATTAACGCATCATCATGATACGTTGGAGAGAAATTTAAAACAAAACTACGACGGTTTATTACGTTATGTACCCGTTACGTACGATTAGATTATGTTCGTACTCAAGTAATGGAATCTACTATTATGTTTATTTTTTGTTTTAGAGGTGTATTAGCACTTAGAGCGCTGAATGATTGAATTAGCAATTGATTGGTCGACACGACAAAAAGAAAAAGTGAATACAAAGTTATCTTTCGTGTTATCTTTGCGAGAGAATGGTTTGTGTTGTACCTTCTATCTACTTTCACTGTTTCAGTTCGTCAACACCTCGGAGCACCTCGGCCTACGGTCGGGATGGGAGCAAAGCGGAATATTCTAGTGCATGTAAATATGCAATCGATGTGTCTATACCAAGAACAGCGAAGCCAACCTAATAGGTAAGTGTTACGGAATTACCTAATTCAATTAGAGTTGTTGAGTCGGCTTCGAAACGAAGGTAAGTTACGCCTCGTTAGTCGGGTGAGCAAGATCGTGAGGAAAAAGTGTTGATTTACTGATATCGAAAAACACCACTATATATTGTTGCCCTACTTAGTGCATATTGGAAAACAACTCCGTTGTATCTATGAAATCCTTTTCACTTGGGGATTTTAGTGTAAAAGAAAGACGAATAGAGAAAATGAAGTTAGTCAACCGTCTCTCGTCGGGTCGGGTTAAAGTGACATAGAGAAATGCGAAACTTTCATTAAGATTGTGCGCTGCACGGTGTCAAGTGCGATTATAAGCAACTTTGTGGCAGGGCGCGCGGTGAGAGCGCGGCCCGGTTGCGACCGGTCGGCCCCTCCAGCGTACGCGCACACGCCGCTCTGCGCCGCCGACGTCGCGACGCTCGCTCGCTGCGCACCCGTGTGCGCTACACACTTACCACCGCGATTCCCGGATTTTCTTCGCTAATGTGTGAAGCCTGACCGACAAGTGATTCGGAACGTTGTTAAGTGATATTCTGAAATTTACATTTGGAACAAGAACTAGGGTGAGTATATGACACTTCCAGTCCTAGTTGTTAAGGAGAGCAGAACGTAAACAAAACAGGTACGGGTTGGTGCGGCTCGGGAAACGGGTTAAGGTCATCGAGGCGAGTACGGCTGTGCGGTAATGAGATTAGGGCGGGCGAGCGAGCCTGTGATCCCGCGCAGCCCGCGCGCCGCGCCGGGCGAGGGCGACACATTGCCCGGGTGCGGTGTCGCGTACCCCGTCCGGCTCTTATAACCATAACTACACTCCTATATGTGCCAGCGGCGCAGCCTCCATTTTCTCTTCGAATTTTCTCTCGTTACATTTTAAGCGATTTATTGGCGTGAAATGCTCTTAAATTAATTACGCTTACCTATTTAATTTTATAGCTTCTATGATTGGCAGGTAAAAAGGCTTATTACTATTTAGGAAAATGATCATAGATTACCAAAACCTTGCGTCCGTAATTATAACAATGTTTATTTAATTAACGAAACATGTTAGGATTGTTAGGCATTGTTGACTTGCAGTCGAGCATTGTTTATTTCATTGATGTTTGTTTATACTATAAAAATGTTTCTTCTTCGTGATGTACATAGGTACGTATCGCAATAACTACGCATCACGTAGGTATTGACGCATGAGTAAAAATTAAATATTATAAGGTGATAAGAAGTAAAATAATAAAACGTCTCCAATAATACAAAAGTATTCAAAAAATATAAGTACGAGTAAGGACTGTATCGTTAAGTATAAGGACAAAACAAACCTCGTCTAAAATGTTGACATGTGCATAATTTTGTATTATTATGTTCCGATAGTATGATCTTAAGGTATTGGTAAGTACTATTTGATATAAGAAGGTCTGATATTTTTTTTATTTTAGGGACTTTATGGTACTTTCATTAAGGTCTAGCAAATAAATTTCGGACAACCCCTACCTGGCTTAATTTGAGAATATTTCAATGACTCTTTGTACGATTTCAACAAACAAAGGTTAATATGCTGCCAAAATATATTCTTTAAGAGTCCTCTTAATGGTTTTTCCAATTGGGTACTTGTAGAATAAATGCGGCGAGTTTATATAATTTAAAAAAACGCAATTTTGAGCAACGTTCCGGATTGCCGTAAATTTTTGATGCTAGCAGGATGAGAGAAACAGATAAAAAAATTAGCCATAGGCCAAAGTCTAATTGACATTCATGGTATTTGAACAGTGCTTAAACCAGATCGATATAAACAATGTATGATAGTCAAATTCGACATCAAAGTCGGAGTTAAAGTAAGCACCATGCCACATTCTCTAAATGGCCGCCATACACAGATCCTGAACTATATTTTTTTAAAATAACAGTGGCTAGACTATGTCCAGATATTCTGCTTTGTGGATCATGTGTCGTTGAGGTTCGCACCATACAATTTTTTTTCGCAATCGTATCGTCTCTTACGCACTTTGTAAATTTTCTAGTAGCATTTGTCCGGAATCGTAATTGGTACTCGGGAGGATTAAGTCAATACTGTCTAAACCATATGCTTTACGTCGAGTTTCTAGGACAAAATGTGTACCTTATTATGTGCCTTATTTAGCCCATGGCTTGTTATAAGAAAAAAATATAATAGCAAATAAATACGGCTACTCAAAGTTGTCTTCATACATAACGATACAGTCTTTATGTAGTATTTTACATTATGTGTTATGCTGAGATGCAAAAAATTGTGCCAAGGTAATAAATACCGATGACATGTTTTTAAACGCAATAAAATGACATCATGTTCAAGATATTCTGTATTTTGGCAAATATTTCGCAATGTCCGCCTTCGGCACTTCTCTCACACCACTGACCACTTGCACGACGTTCTTGCCTTTTTATTCAATTGTCCAGATGACAAGTGCTGTTTAATTCTTATTGTAATCCTCGTATAATGACAAAGGTTCTCACGGTACTTTAAGCGCTATTATTAACCAGTTGTCGATCTACTAACTGCATGTATAGCAAAAACTGGTGCGATAAGTACTGGTTTGGCAGTCCTTTTTACAAGCGATTAAATTAGTACCAACTATAATTAGTCAAAAGCATGCTATTTCTGTTCCCATATTGTCTGTTTACAGTTTGTTTTGTGCTCGTTGTAGCGGTTACTGGTTTCCTTTTTTAAATACAAATACTCTAGGTTTGATTAACGTTTTTCTTTGCTTGCAATTAACAATTATATTGTGTGTAAATCAGTAAAGTAAATTTCGTACCTCATAAATCTAAAAACAGTGTTGCTTGTGAAGTGTACCTACAGTTTCATTGCTTTTGTATTTTGTGCGCTAATAATGCATAACATAAAAATCATAACACCGATATAAAAAATACTAACAATTCATTCATGTTGCCTGTCTGCTTTAAGTCACAGACGGCGTGTTTTTTGCGCGTTTGCGAGAAAACTCGTTAGCTAAAAACGGGCTGTCGCAAGACAGGCTTTTTGGTGTTTGCCTTTGATTCGAGCTCATTGGTCAAGCACGGATACTTGTAGGATGTTAACCCCGGGAAGATTTGCAAGCCGCCGCGAGCGCTGATGTCATGCCAATATTGCCAATACGCCCACTTTAGCGGCCATTCAGCTATCACTTCATGGTCATTTAGATTTTAGAATAATCCGTAAACCATTCTATTGATTTATATTTATTGATTGCACGGTGTGAATATCATTTTAGAAAACACTGACGATCGTATCCTACTTCCCATATACGAGTATATACCGTTATTGCAAACACTGTCTAGAAAAAATAGAAAAATACTCGTATGTAATATATACATACTGAGATAGGTCGAAGTCGAAGCCGAAGTAAAATTTTCATTTTTTTATTTTATTTTATACTACCGGTCACCGTAATCTATGGACGCCTGCAACTCAAGAAGTGTCACATGCGCCATTTGGAGTGTCATTTCGAATTTATCGAGCAAACTTTACAATTGTTCAACTACACAACAAGTTCATCTCTCACAAATAGGTAATGAATAAAATGTTTACATACCTTTTCTATTACAAAAATAGTAGGAAGTAGTCTAATTCTAATTTTGAAGTGATGTTTTTATGCTTATAATTTAGCTGGCAGGCTCGTGGGAGTCGTGGGCGATATTGCGCTGCGGGAGACCTGCTTATTAACTTTTTCGTTTTGCATTTGACCAAAACAGAAAACTCAAGTTTTATATTACTCTTAGCTTGATGCTCGTGGCCCACGTCTTACACAAAAGCCATTTTAAGGAGCTTGCTCTGCCTAATGTACGACAGCGGTGACAAATGTTAGGCACTTCGAAACTTTTCCCGGCTTTCGTATGTAAAATTTATGGCAAAATTCAATCTCGCATTAAATGGACAATTTACCTCAACTTCTCAGATGAAAGGTTTGGTTGCTGAAGCCTTTTGATTCTCGTGAAAAAGGGCATAAAATTAAAGAAAGGCTCAAAAGGTTATCGTTGTCGGAATCGCTTGTTGTGCCTCTGAACTCGCTGTTTTTGGCGACACATCTCGATAACGTCTCGACCACTCGTCTCGACTCTCGAGGCGGGTTCTCACCGAGATATATTATCTAACTTATTTCAATTTCGTCGGAGATAAATGCGGGGGAGGGCGCTGCGTGATGAGATGAACTTAGCGACGCTGACATATTGCCGACTTGCGGCTTGTGACGCGCCGACTGGCCCCGCTGCTATGTAAATGTCGAATACCAATGGAGTCATAGGTTCACTCAATATGAATAAAACGGCGAATTTGTATAGAAAATCAAGTTTTTACATAATTTTAACGGGTGTTAGAGATGTGGTTACGATTTCGCGCATCATACTTAAAAATAGATTTAAGCACTTTCTAAATACGAGAAAATAAGTAGTTAAAAGATTTTACACAGCTCTTGCAAGTCGTGCTACAAATAATTAACCCGAAACCTTAACTTTACACCCTATACAAATAGGACGGCAGTCATCGGTTAGTGCATTTCTACGAGTACCAGACACGAACTAAAACGATAAATAAGCAGAGCAATCAGTTAGCGAGCGAGTTCCATGCGCTGCTACTGTATGTAGCTTGCACAAACCTGGATCGCCTAATTAGATGTAGATAGCGATTGCCAGAAACAACCGAGTAGCAACAAACTTGTAGGTATTGCATGTTCGTTTTTTATGCACCCGCCGTAGAAGGTGAAATATCTAAGCGCCAACGCAATCGTCCGCCGCCGGCTAATCGAAGAAAGCGCGTAAGTTTTCAAATAAACGGTTATTCAATATCCTAATAACGAATCTTTTTGTTTCGACGCCGTTGCAGGTGAAAGTTCAATGACCTCTCAATTGTTATACTAGATTGTGTGGGTAGTTATTGTTATTAGATAAAAAACATTCAGTCGAATTGAGAACCTCCTCCTTTTTTGAAGTTGGTTAAAAATTACAAATTGTCAGGTGCATAAATATATATTTACTCGTAGATAATTAACTATGAAATAAAACTATGGAAACGGATTGTATCGCGTAATTATAATGAATGTAAAATTACAAATTGTAAATTCATTATACGTACTCGATATAATCCGTTTCCATAGTTTTATTTCATGAGTAACTATCGCGGTAACCGAAGACAATATTGTGTATAAATTAACTAATTAATATTTACACCAACTAAATAGATAAACTGGTTTCCAATACAATTATGTGAACATTCAAACACCTCCGGAGAAGCAGGATTCTGTAGGCTACGGAGACTTCTTACCATCAGGCAGGCCGTATGCCTATTTGCTACATCTATGTACATATAATAAAAGATGCTAGTTCGTTGTCCGTTTAATAATGTACCAAAATCGTAGGCATATTATAATTTAATCTACTCATTTAAATGATTGTCAAGAAAGCACTCGAGAGTAAATAGAATGAGGTAAGCCGCTATAATTAGCTTCTTGGACAATTGTGATAATGAGAAAATCTTAAAGTACGATAAAGTTTGTTTGCCTGATAAAGTGATAAAGTTAAGTGGAATGATAATGAAGCACCGGTACTAAATTCCATTGTTGATAAACATGCCTAAGTCCTACACACGTGAGAAAATATTTTTTAAGCCAATTGCGACTGGTAATTAAATTTGATTGGATACAAATTAGCATTACTGCTTTCTCGAGTCACTTCGAATGAAAACAAAAATAAACAGTTATGTTTAAAATTTCAGACTTATCAGACCACAAAAAGTTATATTAACCTCGTTTTGCTCTTACACTTTTGATAACCTGCCAGCATCTTTTGTATTTTCATATTTAAGTACGATAAGAAACAATAGATGTTACATTTCACCCAGATACGCAGGTGCTGTGTAATTGGCAATGTTTAAAATGATGCGCGTACACTCGACACTCGATGAATATTCATGCTAGCACCGCCAGCGCGCCCGTCGTGTCGGTGCCGTCCGAAATAGGGTAAAATTTTATTAATGGCAAGTATGCAGATTTTTCAAATTAAATAGCAAATATGAATACCCAAAATAAAAATAAAATATTTTTTACATTACCAAGGACCATATAATACCCGGACAGACGAAGTCCATACAAAAAAAAGCGTACCCCTGAAATGTATAGGCCTTTTAGGCTTGAAACTAGATGGGGCTGTTTCGCAGGCTGGAAGTGGCCAAAATTATATTTTCCCCAAATATTTTTGCGTGTTTTTATTTTTTATAAGAACAAATAACATGCTTTTTTTTTAATATCATGATATCACGTCAATACACATGAAAAAAAAATTGCAGGCATCATCAGTGTAGTTATGATAGTATTTAATAGGTGGCGCTAAAAAATGGAGGTACGATTCTTAGTTTGAAGATTGTAAATCCTATATCTTCATAGGATGATGCTCGACATTCTAATTAACAACCAAATGTTTATAAAACGAATTTAATCACTATGAAATGCGTTCGTAGAAATAGAGGCATAGGTAGTTTGAATCGAGTGGTTTTTTATTAAAATTTTAAAGCTTACTTAATATATCCGCTTGTCTTATTTTAAAGATTAAATATACAAATGGTCCATTCTGATGCAAATAACGTTAACAAAATGGTTTCCGGCCGTCGTATAATTTACGTTTCTAAAATATCGATTTAGTTTTCTAGTGCTAGTTTGGTTTTGGCGTAGGTGTCAAATTTTAATGCTTATTAGCGATAGTATTATTTGGAGTAGGCAACCTTTCTATGTCAGTTTGTATCTATACATTATGTATATACTATAACTAAAACAGAGGTATATAAAACTACTTACAATTTTGTATGTTACAACATTATTTTCCTTGTCGGCTCCAGTATAAAAGTTTTTGGAGTTTAAATAGTAACTCCAAAAACTTTTATACCGGAGCCGACAAGGAAGGTAATGTTGTAACGTACAAAATTGTAAGTAGTTTTATATTAGTAAATATACCAGGTGGGCCCTGTAAGAAAAGCAAAAAATTAAACTGTAGGCTATGCAATACTCCTTATACTGACCAACATTTGTTCAGGGACTTTAAAAATAACTTGTATTTTGATTTTTATCACCCTTGAAAGTTTTTCCTAAGAGGTAATTATACTAATTATTGCGAATTCTGTTAAGTCTTAAGGGTGACAGACAACGCCAATGAAAACAATAATGGCGTACATTGAAGCCAATATTTATTTTGTATGAAAAATTAAAAAAACAAAGTCTTCATAATTTATACGTTGCTGAACAAATGTTGATCAGTTTAAATAGTATCAGCATACAGTTATTTTTCTTGCTTTTGCTACAGGCCCCATCCTGCATATGTAAAATCTAAAATTAAAAATAAAATACCTACCTAATTGTCTACATATATCAAGGTTAATGGTTAAAAATTGCGTTGCCATCCAACAATTTTCAATACACGATCGAAAGTAGGCAACGGTTCTCAAATTGTAAAACACTTTGTGCCACGAGTAAAGATTCAATTATGAGATATCGGCAAACAATACCATGTGTGATAGCAATGTTTCTTTGTATACGATAACAACAGAAGTACTGACTGCTGCTCTCCATTGGCAAATCGTATGCGAGATTAAACACGTTTGAATTTCGTGAAACCAATTGGTAATTTGAAACGTGATAACTCCTTTTCGCACGGACTCACGAATTTTCCGATTTCGTACATTCAATTTCATATTTTAATACTGATAACTTTAAAATTGTTCAGATATCGGTGACATTTAGTAATAGCATATTTTAATTGAAATGAATTTTACTTTGTTTTCTCTTTGCGCATTTAAGGTAAACGTTTAACTAAATAAGTGGCATAAGAACTTGATTATAATTTAAAGTTTAAATCACTTGTGGTAGAGCTACAGGTAAACAACTATTGATCAAACATCATTAAGACACAACGTTATAGAGTTACATAACCATAATCATATTTTTATCAGTTTACAACCTCCAAAAAATTCTCGGTAACCGATACCTATCTTGTTTTGATTATAATTGCAACAAAAATAAAATATGTCAACAACATGCAGACAAAAATGCAAATGTGGTACCAAAAGGCAAGTCAATTTCATGCAATTATGGGAAAGGCTAACACATTGCACAGGTCAAAACTGCCAGCATTAGAGTTGCGTAGTCAAACTACAAACATTCATACTTATAATAGAAGTACCACTTATAAAATGTTAGTATTCCTCTTCTCTTCTAAACTCCTATCCTAGGATAGATTTAAGCTGCCTATTTAGGTAAGGTGGGGGAAGATTGATCGTAAGAAGAAAAATATAAATGTTCAGTATAACGCACTACGGGTGGCTTTTAATTTTACCCCACAAGAAAAATCCTTCAACCTTACCTTACTTATTTTTTACTTTTCCAGGGGATATGAAAATGACATGGATGTTTAATTTTAATCTTATAACATTTGTCTGTTTCATTGTCATCTTGCCTACTTTATGGAGTATTTAGATAATACTAGTTACAGTTAGATGTATTTTAATATCTAAAGTTACATAAAACCTTTTCAACGGCAAAGACGAAACTAATTTACACATTCTTTATTATTGTATGAAAACGATAGCCTTCGCTTTTTATCTGAATGTTCTGTTATGTTACGTATGGTAATGGTGACATGAGGAGCAATAATGACCACGGAACAGTACATTTGCATACTCCGAACTACACTTGTTTTTATACCAGCCTTTCTTATTGCGCAATGTTTATATCTAAAATACCTGTCTGTAATATGTAGTTTCACTTTTGTGTTCACATAAAGTCAATCCCGAGTATTGTTGCGAGTTAATAGATGGAATATTTTCATTATGGCTCAACATACCCCCATTAATCATCATTAGCTGTCATATTGTGGTATCTAGTATATATTCGTTACTTATTGGAGGTTATTGACGTCTTGGTGTCTTGATACAAGGGACTTTAGTATTGATGGTTCATGTGATAGTGTCAGTTTGATTGTGCAATACCAAAGACATCTGTAACTCCGTATAGACAGATAAAGTCTAAGAAAAAAACGTACCTCAGAACCATAAAGAAAAAGGTACGGTGGCCTAGATGGGCTAGATGGCGTAACACCTTTGGGGAACGCTCGGCTAGATGGCGCTAATATTTATGTTTGACATTTTAACACATATCAAGCTAAGAATATGGGCCAAATTGTCAAAACTGAGGTTCAAAAGTTTTAAGCCTCTGTCGAGAGATGGCAGTCTGTGCACTGTAATTACACATTTTACTTTGACAACAACTCTCTATAATACTCGATCCTCTTTGGCAATACCTAAAAGTACAAATGGAACGCTGATTAAGGTCAACATTTATATTTTGTCGTCTCAGCTAGTTATTGATCGCATGTACATATAAAATAATGACTCGTGTACGTATGCATATGCAATAAGCGTCCAAACATTATGAGACCTATTCATTATTTTGATATAGGCAGGTAAAGTTTAAATGAGACGATTTCAATTTTGATAGTAATCGCAAAATTGGCGAGAGCCGTGAGAACGAACGGCCCTTCAGAACGGGACCCGGGATAACGGGCCGGACCGGCCAGCCCCGGGCAATATGCTAATGCTGCTCCGCGAACGGCAGCGCGCGCGCCGTCTCCGGTGCTACTAACCCACATCTCGCTGTGATGAGACTTGTGGTCAGCCGGCCTAGCCCAAGTAACAATTCTTGACACCACGTGGCGATTGAAACGCTGTATGGCTCTGTCGCGCCACTCAAGAAGAGCGATAGGGACAGCTAGCTACGATACGCTTACGAAGCGTAAGAGATTGGGACGCTGGCTAGGCACCCAGCGCATTCCCAAATACGCTCGTTATACTTTCGCATCGATCGACGAAAGTTTTAAACGATCGGACATGTGGGAAGTAGGTACCTACATTACTTGTTGATAAAACTTGTGGTTAAGGTTAATATTACCAAATTGGCGATTGGAAGGTTGTAGAAACGTTTTCTTTAATGTTTCGCGTAAATGGCCAATTTTTATTAAGATTCTAATGTTTTTGAGAAAAATACACGTAAGAGGCGACAACGACGTAGAAGAGAAAACTAACAGACTATCACGACGTTTAACGATGAAATGTATTTTAGGTACTTATCTCAGAAAAGTGCACAATTAAAAATGCATTTAAATGTTAGTGTGGCGATATAATATTCTGTATGTATACGTACGGATGAATAGTTATTTCATTGCTAAATATAAAATGGGAACCTATAAATCTTAAAATCTAAAAACCAAAAAAAGTTCATAACTGAATAGGTAATGTTAAATACCATAGTATCCCTTAGAGTACCGTAAATAGGTTCATTGAGTATTTGGCAAAGGCCATACGTGTAATGGGGTTTATTTCCGATCTTAGCTCATCTTGTGCCGTTCAAGTGCAGCAACAGTGAAAGAGAGAGGCCAGGCGCGTCAGTCCTCGCGTGCCATCCAATGCGAACGCAACTCCAACCATTCATGCATTTTTGTTACGTAAGTTCATGAATATTTTTTGCCAACAGATTCGAGTCTGCGAGCGGTGTTTGATAAACAGCGCCGTCGCGCGTTGTACGCGGCATGGCGGCGGACGTGGTGGGCGAGGACTTTGTGACAATAGTTCCTGTGGGCGAGAGTCGGCCTGCTCCCAAGGAGTCTCCAGAGACAAGGAGTACCTTCGTCACCGTGCTGACGGTGGGAGCGGCGGCGGGGGCGGCGGAGGTGGTCGTGCGCCGGCCGCGTGGCGCGCGCCTTGGCCTAGGACTCAAGTTCGAAGGAGGGTCCGCTGCAGCGGAAAAGGTCAGAAGACTTCTTGTTCAGTCATGCGCGGAAGACAGCCCAGCAGCAAACGCTATAGCACCATGGGGCAAACTAATACCCGGTGACGAAATACTCGCTATCGATGGCATCTCCGTCGCAGAATTGACTAGAATAGATTGCGTTCGCAGACTAAAAGATTCAGATGAAAAGTTGACTTTACTCGTACGACACTTTGAAACCACGAGCGATTCTGAAAAAGAGAAGACAATGGTGGACTCGACGACATCAGGCAAACAAACGACTGATATAACAAGACCTACAACTTTGCCGCCACCAGTTCCGCCAAGAAAATTAGGCAAGAAAAACTCATTTAAAGACAAGCAAACTCTTCAAAC